>NW_007735692.1:11860-17319 GCF_000696425.1 Galeopterus variegatus | reverse complement strand
CTGACGGGGGAGGGAGGTCTGGGGCTGCCCACGTCTTCTGGGCAGGGCTCCCCCCATCCTGACTGCTAGAGGTGCATTTGCCCACCTGCCCTCAGCGCGGGGACCCCCAGGCTGGGCGCTGTCTCCCCAGGGCCCTGCCGTTTGCTGCATCCGTGGCGGGGCACAGAGGGCAGCCCTGCCTCTGGTCGCCGCTCTCTGAGCAGGTGGCCGGGGTGAGGTGGGTGCTGCTGCCGGGGCCTGGACTGGCTGCCGGACCTCAGCGGCGGCGCGGGGCTTCTGACGTCCCTGCTCCCTGTGTTTCAGGGCCTGGAATCCCGAGCGCCAGCCCCCATCAGCCTGCACTGGGTCCCTTCTGAGGCACTGGGGGTCCCAGGGGGGGGGGAGGCATGACCCGGGAGGAGCTGTCAGCCAGGGGGAAGCCAGCTGAGTGGGGAGTGAGGCCTGGACGAGGCCACTGCAGCAGGGACAGCGGGCGTGGCTGGGGCCCTCCTACGCCAGACCACATGGGCACAGGAGGAGGAGCGTAGGTGGCCCGGGGCCCCCCCAGCTTCTGCCCTTCCTCCTTCGTCTGGACCCCTGGTCATGAGGCAGGTGTTAGGGACCTTCAGCTGCCTTGGGGGTGCCCCTGCTCTGGCCAGGCTCCTACTGTCCCTTCTCCTGGAGGTGCCAGATGGGGCTGGTCCCAGGCAGCCCAAGTGGCTCTGGCTTCTGCCCCTTTCCCTCCCGTGGGCCCTGGAGGAGCCAGGAGGAGGGGCTGCTGGGCAGACAGACGGACCGACTGTCAGGACAGATGGTGGGCCAGGCAGGGGTCCGGAGCCTGTCCCATCTGCTCCAGCCCCTGGTGGGGCTTTTCTTATCTATCTTGGGCTGAATTGGGATGAGGCCGAGGAGGGGCCGTGGCCCAGGCCTGCTCCTGTCCAGCTGGGTCTTCTCTGTCCCCGGGGCTCGGGGCTGCATGTACCTGCCTGCACCCCCTCCAGGCAGCAGCAACAAGGCCTGTGCTCCCCTCTCTGGAAAGTTCCTGAGGGGCTCGGGGGCTGGAACAGAGTGTGTGGCATATCCCAGGGACAAAGCTGTGGGCAGCAGGCAAGGGTCTTTGCAAACAGATGGGTGGGCTTCAGCCCAGGCGAGGAGCTTCGATGGGAAGCCGTGCGTTTGTCCTGGAGAGGCTCCCAGCCATGTTATAAACAGCGTGCCCGACACAGTGTGGGTGGGTGGTGGGGACCAGGGGCACTGTGGACGGGGTCGGAGGAGGGGCTGGTTGAGCCCAGGCAGGTCCAGTGTGGAGAGGAAGGTGGAAGGGGTGGAGCCGCAGGTGGAGGGAACAGCCCAGCCCAGAGGCTTGGGGTGCGCTTGGGAGGTGTGGGCAGGAAGGGCCCCCACGTCCAGATAAGGGGGCGTCACCTCTTGTGACTGCTGTCCTTAGACCCCAGTGGGGTGAGGGTGTCACAGGTGTACCCCGGGGGGTCTAGAGCGCTAAGAGGATTTCTAAATTTGGGTTCTAATGTTGATAACGATAATCCAAAAAAAAAAAAAAGAACTAATTTCAAAGCAAAACCTTCGCAGTTAACGGTTTGCCATCGGCAGCTGTCTCTGTGGCGCACTCAGGCGGGTGGCATCCCTGGGCACTGGGCGCTGCTCCTTTAAAGGAGGTCGGTCCATTTTCTCGAGTCGAGGGCAGGCGTGGGGCAGGCAGGGCGGGCAGCCAGGGTCGAGGTTGCTTTCCAGAAGGTCACCCTGGCTGAATGTCCTGGCGTCTGCTCCAGGGTCCTCTCCAGGGAGCCAGCTGAGGTTCAGGGCTCGGGTGGCCCGTCCTGCCTGTCCTGCCTCTGGTGTCCTCGAGTGTGTCCTCCCACTGCCAGCTCTGGGGGCCAAGGTGCTGCCTTCGAGGCTGGGACCATGGCAGCTTGCAGACCCCTGCCCTCGTCCCGAGTTCCGCCTCAGATTCTATTCCTGAGAGTTGGACGGCGAGGTTTCAATCCCACTCTATGCCCCCTTTGCCCCTCGGTGGCTGGGCGGCCTTGGGGAAGTCACTCACCCTCTCTGAGCTTCGACTCCTTCAGCTGTGAAGGGCACAGTAGGTCACCCACCTCGTGGAGTCACTGTGACACGTCACTGGGCTGTGGCTCTTGGAGCCCCGTCCAGCACATGGCCGGGGCCTCCTGCGCACCGCTGTTCCTATGATCGTTATGGTTTTAACTTTATTTTTATACTTCTTTTATTGAGGTGAAATTTATGTAACACAAAACAAGTCATTTTAAAGCGAACAATTCAGTGGCATTTAGTACACTGGCCATATTGTACGACTGTCACCTTTACCTAGTTCCAGAACCTTTTTATCATCCCAAAGAACCCCGCTACCAGTTAACAGCGCGCCCCCTGCCCGCTCCCCACCCGCGTCAGCCCCGATCTGCTTTCCTTCTCTTTGGACTTTGCTCTGGGGCTGTTTCCACCTTGTGGCTGTGGTGAATCGAGCTGCCACGCACACGCGTGTGCAGGTTTGATCTGGACGCCTGGCCTACGCTTTAACTCTTATCAGCTGGACACTTCCCGTGGCCCGTGCATTCTTAGAAACAGTCACAGTAGCTACGCTGCTCTCTTTCCATGAGGCTCGCACCTCTCGGCCTCACGCCGCGCCACCTCCCACCACACACTCCTGCAGCCCTGCGAGGTTGCGCCCATTTTGTATATGAGGAAACTGAGGCACAGAGAGACCCAGCCACTCTGCTTTCTCCTTGGGGTGTCTCTGAGCCCTCTCCCCCAGGCACGCCCCTGCCCTCCTGCTGTGGGGCTTCCTGTCTGCTGTTCCCAGGCTTTAGCCCCAGGCACGGTCAGTTGCTGTGGGTCTGGGAGGACACTGGCCCCTGTCCCCATGGACCTCGCCTTGCCGTCCTCTCTCACCTCCATCTCTGCTCTGTGTCTGCTTCTTCTTGTCCACTCTGCCATGCTCTCCCTCCCTCCTGCTCCTTTGCAGCGATCTTCCAGGCTTCCCCAGGAGCCCCACGGGCATCGCTGGTTCTGCAGGGTCACTTTGTCTCTGCATGTCGCTCGTTTCTGCATCAGGCCTTTGCTTCTGGAGCAGCCCCTGTGCCTTTCTCTCTCCAGCCCAGAGAAACTGAGTCTGAGAGACTGGGAAGGAGGGCTTAGTGTTTCATGGGAAGAGCCCCCAGACCCCTCGTGCCCAGAGAACTTTGGGGAGCCTGTCCACTTAGGGACAGGTTGGGGGCAACTGGCACGATGCTCCTGTCCCTGTGGCATTGCTGCAGCTGTGAGCACCATGGCAACTCGTGTTGCCATTTCACAGAGAGGACCAGAGGGGCCCAGGGTCCTGGCAAGGTCCTCACGGCAGGGCTGACACCAGACCCAGGCCTGTGTGGCTCCCAGGCCAGGGCCTGATGAGACTGAAACCAGAAGTTGCTGCCCGGGATCCAGGTGAAGAGGCCCGGGGACTGCCGGCTGGCCCTGCAGGTCTGTGGTGGCGAGAGGAGTGACCTGGATGTCGGCAGATACGTACTCCCAGCCTGGTTTTGTTTCTGCCTTGCCGAAGTCCCCTGACCTTCCCATCTTGTGCCGATGGAAACGCAGGTGACACATTTTTTTCAACAAGAACTGCAAGTCCAAGTGGGAGCTCTCACTCAGGCCTGAGTATCCTTGTGATTCCCGGGGGGCAGAACGGAACTGGCACATTTGGAAGCAAAGTGGGCACTTAGCTCCTGCACGCCGCTTTTCCCTGAAGCCAACAGCACTCACTGCCGAGAAATGCACGTGCGCACACAGCACACACAGTGCACACACAGGCACACATGTGCGCACACACACGTGGGCACGCAGGCACAGAGCACACACACACACGTGCACACCCAGGCACGTGCGCACACACACTCGCACATAGATGCACACACGTGTGCATGCCCGGGCACACACACATACACACTCGCACACATATGCATGCACACATGTGTGCACACAGGCACACACTGGGCACACATACCCTCAGGCACACCAAGTGGTGGTGAAAACGTGTGCTTTCTGCATGCCAGGCTGTGGGCAACCCCTCTACATCTGTCACCTCACTTAACTCTCACAGGAGCCCTCTGAGTGGGCCCAGAGAGGTTAGGCAGCCTGCCCGAGGTCACACAGCTGCCATGAGTGTCCATGAACCAGCAGGAATGGAGATGTGGGGGTTCCATCCCTCCTCTGATGGAAATGGCTCCTGATCGCTATTGGTGGGGTGGGAGGGGGTGGAGAGGGGTGCTTCTCCCGTGGTCCGGGAGCTACCCTTCTCCAGCAGGGGTGTGACTGGACTGGGAGCAGGACCTCCACATGCCTCTCCCCGGACTCTGATCTTCAGGTGGAGAGAAGCTGGCTGGAAGGTAGGGCCGGGCTGACTCGTCGTAGCAGTGACCGCCCTGTGCTCAGCCCCTTGTCCTGTGACCACCTACATCCTTCCTAGACATGCCCCCTGGACTTACACCAGCCAGTGCTGCTGCAGCAGCCAGGGGTCCTCGTGAGACCCCAAGTGTGAGCTCCTTGTGCCTCCTTTCTTTGGTGATGTCCTACTGGTCAGCTCTCTCAGCACGTCCGTCACCAGAGACCCCAGTGTCTGGGGACCCCCATACCCAGGAGACCCCTGTACCCAGGAGACCCCTGTGCCCAAGTGACCCCAGTGCTCAGGAGACCCCAGTGCTCAGGGGATCCCAGAGTCCAGGAGATTCAACTATCTGGTGGCCCCTACAGTTCTCTTGGGCCACACTGAGCCGACTATGTTGGTGACAGCAGGTCCCTGAGGTGGGGGGTCTAGGCCAGGGGTGCATGTGTGACAAACTGCCTCAGCTGCCTCCTCAGGTTGAGATGTCCGTGGTTGGCCCCTGGTGTCTTCTGCTGGGCCCTGTCCTGTCTGCCCTGGTTAACCTGGTATTGATCGCCTGTCGGGCCTTCACTCCTGTCTCATTTTCGTGGCTAATGGCTCTGGCTGCCATTGATCCACAGTAAAGACGCATCTTGATCAAGTACCTCCCATTACACCTGATGGCGGCCGATGCTTTACCTGCAACTTCCTGGGTCACAGACTGCCTTGCCCCTCCCCCACCCCGCTAGAACAAAATACCTGAGACTGGGTAATTTCTAAATAATGCAACTGTAGTTTTCACAGTTCTGGAGGCTGGGAAGTCCCAGATGAGGGCACCGGTGGGGTTGGTGTCTGGCGAGGCTGCTCTCTGCTTCCGAGATGGCACCTGTCAAAGGTCCCCACCTGGGAGAAGACAGAGGGTGGAGAGGCCCACAGCCGCGTGAAGCCTCCTATGAAGCCTTAACCCTGTTCACGACTGGACCACCTCCCAAGGGCCCCCCTCGTGGTACTATCGTACTGGAGATTGTTTCTGCATGAATTTTGGAGGGACACAAACACTCAGACCACTGTCCCCCTGCTTCCCACCATGCCCACCCCGCCCCCATCCTCC
>NW_007735692.1:7482-11265 GCF_000696425.1 Galeopterus variegatus | reverse complement strand
CCCCTCCCCCATCCTCCCCTCCCCCATCCCTCACTGTACCTGCCCTTCCCCACAGCCCTTTCTGCTCCCCCACCCTGTCCCTCGCCCCATGCCCTGTCCCCTCTCTCCAGCCCCACTCACTGGAAAGGGGACTCTCCACGGCCCTCCCGCTTTCTCAGGGGAGAGGAGGACATCTCTTCCACCCGCACCAAACCGGCTCTGTGCAGCTGAGAGAGGGTTTCCTTCAGAGAGCTGCCGGGGAGGGGCGGAGGGCGGGGGCGTCTCGTCTCAAGGGCTCCCGGTTATCCTGGGGCCTTGGACTCCCACGTACAGACTTTCCACTCTGAACCTGACTGTGGGAGGGGAGACTCTCCCTTGGACTTTTAAGGAACAGCCTGACTCCAGGGAGAGACCCCTCCCTTGGGATGCCCCACCCTCGGGTCCTGGGTGGGGGTGGGAAGGCTGGGAAGATCCCAGCTGCTGGTGGAGGGGCTCCTGCCTGCCCAGGGGCTCCTCGTGGGGTCTGTGGCCCCTGGGCTAGACGCTGCTTGTCTGTGGGTCTGAGGAGCCTCCAACCCTCCACTCTACCCCCACCCCCGGGACCTCTCCCCCTTCTTGTCTAGAAAAGCCAGCATGTCTCCGCTGAAAGAGCAAGCCCAGGAGAATGTCACTGAAGGACTTAGACCCGTAAAAGTGCCCGTCCCAGCAGGCCAGGGCCTCTGCTGCCTGCCGCTGTTAGCCTTGTCCCCACCCTGCCCCAGCCCCGGTTCCTCCACACGCGCTCCCCAAAGTCCTCCCTTGAGAGTCCCACCTGCCCCAGATTCCAGGCCCCAAGGTGGGGTTTTGGGGCCCTGGGAGTGGGAGGGGCAGTGGGGGGCCCAGGGCTGCAGATGCCACGTGACCCTGCTCAGCTCACACCTGGGACCCTTCTTGAAGCCTCTCTGGGGCAGGTGGGGTTGGCTTCCCCAGCTGTGAAATATAGTAAGGATAACAGTGCAGCGACACAGAGATACCAGCTGCCTCCGGCCTCCCCACCTGCACCCACACAAAGCGGCTGGGAGCAAACGCCGCCAGGGCGAGAGGGCGAGGCCAGGGGTGAGGATGGGTGGGCCTGGAGAGTGGGTGGGTCTGGGTGAGGATGGGTGGGCCTGGAGTGGGGGTGTGGGTGGGGGTAGGCAGGTCCCTGGTGTGTGTGTGAAGGCCAGGGGTAAGGATGGGTGGGCCTGGAGTGGGGGTGTGGGTGGGGGTAGGCAGGTCCCTGGTGTGTGTGTGTGGGGAGGGCCCAGGGCTGAGACGTGAATCCCAGGCTCCACCCTCCGGCTGTAGGTGCTGCGATGGGGGACACCTGGCTGGGTCATGATGTAATTTGTCAAATACCTGAAACCTAAGGCAAAGAGGTGGACAAGGTCAGAGGGCACATCTTCACTGAGAAAGCAGGAAGGGTGTTGGTGGACATGGACACAGGACTCGACAGCGGGTGGCCCTTGACCTCACCTCAGAATCCCTGGGAGGGCACTGGTCCCACCTGGAGTGTCTGATCAAGTTTCTAACCTGCCGATGCCCCTGGGGACCCCGCTTTCACAACCACGTTAACTGAATCAATGGAGTGTGCTCCTGAGAAGCTTCGCCTTTGTGAGTCAGGACGTCAGGGCTTTGTGTTTTGCTTATTTCAACTCTACTGGAAACCAAGCCAAGCCAGAGTGGATGGAGGGGGTGCATGGCTGCCCTCCTTGGGGAGGCTGGCCGGGGGCCCCACAGGCAGGCTGAGAGCGTGGGGGGAGCTCTGTTGCTTGCAGGGACACCCGTGCCACTGTCGGCACGTTCCGAGGCACGTGCTCTCCAGCTGCCCCCACATGTCATTCCTGAGCTGTCACGTTAATGGGCATAAAATATTTACTTAACTCAGCTTTTTGCAAATATCCCTTCAGTTATTGTCCCTCTGCTGGGGACGTGAACTGTGCAGCCAGTGCACACTGGAAGGCCTGGGTGTTACATAATACAATAAATAGCCCATGAGGCCAGATTGCTTCCAGCATGGACGGGGCTGCCGCCTGTCCGTGCTCTCTCCGGGCCATGCCACCCCGGACATGCACCACTAGAGCAGGGAAAGGCGGACCTCGGAGCATGGGGCCCACTCCTGCCAGGGTGGGGGGCTGAGCAGGACCAGGGTTGGTGTGAAATAGATGGTGAAGATCAAACTTCCAAAGTTTTCCATGGACTCTTCCAGCAGCAAGTTGCAGGGACCTTTGGGAAAACAAATGAGAAATGTTGAAAGATGTATCCTTGCTTTATACTTTAATGCCTTTTATTGAAATGTTTCCTTCTATATAGGTTTTTTTCTGCCCATCCTTCCCCTCGAACCTCTGTGGCTTTACTGAATGCCCTAAAATAGAAAACCCGCTCAGAGGGGCCACGGCTCCTATCGGTTATGAATGAATCGCTCCCCGCTGCCTTTGGCGGTGCAGGCGATCTGTAGGGAGACAAAACCCAAACTAAAACTTGGGGGAACCACTTGGGAAATGGGGGTGTTACCAGGAACTCGGGGGCTGTTCTGCTGTGACTTCGGGAGGGCGTCATCCTCATTTCCCGGCCACCTTGCAGGTGGCCAGAGGGAGCACCCTGAGGCTCTCGGAGCCACACTCGGGGCTCTCGGAGCCAGAGGTGCTGCCTGGAGCCAAAGGCCTTGTCACCGTTGTTTTCTTATCATTCCAGAGGGCTCTGTCCCCTTGAGCCATGGTGATGGCAGAGAGGGTTGCGGGGAGGTGGGGAGGAGAGAGAGACAGGAAAGAGCTGCCGGCACCTCTGCGTCTCTCTTCCAAGCTCCCCGTATCTGGTCCGCTGTCATTTATAAATATTTGGAAATATTTCCGATGCTGCTAGAACAGACGAGAATCAGTCAGCAGTGACGACGCGGGAGTCCAGTTCGTGCCGCCTTCTTCCCGCCTGTGCTCGTCTCTATCTGGTCCGCTGTCATTTATAAATATTTGGAAATATTTCCGATGCTGCTAGAACAGACGAGAATCTGTCAGCAGTGACGACGCGGGAGTCCAGTTCGTGCCGCCTTCTTCCCGCCTGTGCTCGTCTCTGGGCACAGAGACGCCATCCTGGCCCCTGGCCCCCGCTCAGCTTCCCGTGGCCTGACGCCCACCTCCCCTCCAGAGGAAAGGGCTGGGTATCCGATGTCTCGGGTTTGGGGTCGTTTCTTGTTTCCACCATTCTTTGAACCTGAGAATGGGACGTCCCCACATGCATCTTCCACACTATGAGAACTTTTTTTTTTCTTTTCATCTTCAGTGGGGAGCAAAACATATTCTTGAACCAGAATGACACAGTGGCCCACCCAGGACAGCAGAGGGGCCAGGCCTGTGAACAACTGCTGGTGGCTTCTGAGCCCCCTTTTGTGTTCTGGGTCCCTCCGCTCCATACGGTTTCAGCAGGAGCAGTTTGTGCTTCGAGTGTGGCCGATTGGCCCAAGCCCCCGTGGAGACCGTGAGTTTCCTGTGGCTGCTGTAAGAAGGGACCACGAACTGGGTGGCTTAAACAACAGAAATTTCTTCTCTCATGCTTCTGGAGGCCAAAAGTCTGAAGTCCAGGTGTGTGCAGGGCCACGCTCCTTGAAGGCCTAGGGAGGGTCCCTCCTGCCTCTTCTGGCTCCTGGCGTTGCCGGCAATCCTCAGCTGGGGTTCGTCCCTCCAGGCCTTGCTGCCATCGTCACCCGGCCGTTTCCTCTGTGTCCTTCACCTGCCCTCTCCCTGTGCGTATCCTTATGTATTGGATTAAGGACCTACCCTGCTCCAGCGTGAC
>NW_007735692.1:0-7237 GCF_000696425.1 Galeopterus variegatus | reverse complement strand
GCCCTCTCCCTGTGCGTATCCTTATGTATTGGATTAAGGACCTACCCTGCTCCAGCGTGACCTCATCTTACCCTATGACATCTGTCGCAACCCTATTTCTGAGGTTCTGGGAGGTTAGGACTTCACTGTGCCTTTTTGGGGGTACGACTCACTCTATAGCACAGGACTTCCATGGCAATTTGAATTGTGGCTGAGAGATTCGGGCTCTGTCCTCCTGCTCCTCTGGATGGAGGTGTCATGAGCTGGGAGCTGCTGGACGTGGCCGTCTCTCGTGGGGGTCTGGGAGGCAGCGAGAGCCCGCCACAGCAGGACAGGACGAGCCCAACGCGCCCAGAGCGTCTCGGAGGAGAGAGGGGCACAGGAGAGGAGGAGCCCCAGCCTGGGGCCCTGGGAGTCACCCTGACACCCTGAGACCGACCTCGTGCTCGCCTGCACTGGCTCCGGAGGCTTCTGGTACAGTCTGTGCATGTGGCTCAGCGGAGCAAGTCATGGAGAAGTTTCTCTTTTGTCCCACATCACAAATAGCTGATCGAGTGTCTGCATCAGGAGGAGAAAATGAGCCTCCTGGACTGTTTGTGGTCCCAGGTCTGAACGAGGTGCAGAGACGCAGGTGGGCGCTGGCCTCCGGGCACAAGGGCAGCTCCGGCTGGGTGGTCTCAGCGGGGTTCTGTGTTCCTGCTGAGACTGTGCAGGCACAGTGTCTCAAAGTCTCCCCTTCAGGCTCCCCTTCGTGTGTGTGGCTGTCCCAGCCCACGTGGGACTGGACTTTGAGCCTGCTGTGGAGTTGTTTCTGTGTAGCCCAGATGCTGTGTGCCCTTGGGCTCCGCTGCCTTTAGGGCAAGTCCTGCACCACAGTTACACCCGCAGGCCAGGGACAGAGAAGAGAGACCCTGAGAAGATGTGAGGGTGAATTCTGAGTGTCAGCTGCACCCCAGGGTGCCCAGATTAAACGTTATTTCTGGGTGTGCCCATGAAGGGGTTTCCAGATGTGATTCGCATTTGGATAGGTGAGCTCAGGCATGCAGACCCCCCTCCCCAATGTGGGTGGGCATCCTCCAACCCAGGGAGGGCCTGAGTGGGACAAAAGGCAGAGGAAGGGGGTCTTGCTGCTTTTCCTCCCTGCCTGCCTGACTGAGCTGGGACATGGGTCTTCTGCTCTGGGACTGGAATTTACACCAGCAGCTCCCCTGGTTCTCAGATGTCTGGATGCACACTGAATTCCAGCACTGGCCTCCCTGGGCCTCCAGCTTGCAGACGGCAGATCGTGGGACTTCTCAGTCTCTGTAATTACATGGGCCAATCCCTTCTGATAGATTTACACATATGTATCCTGCAAGCTCTGCTTCTCTGTAGAACCTAACACAGAAAGCAAGTGATTAATCCAAGGTCACGAGGGTCTGGACATCCAGTGGGTGTGAACACTCCTGGCCACCCCACCCTCAGCCCTCTCAGAGCCCCAGAGCCACGAGGACCCACGGACGGGGCCGATTCACTTCCTGACTGCTGCTGGCAGGATGGGGCAGTGGATAAGCGTGGAAAGACAGCAGAGGGGGAGAGAGAGTGCGGAGGGAGAGAGAGTGCGGAGGGAGAGAAGGAAGGGAGGAGTGTGGGTGTGCGGTGGGAGGGGGGCCATGTCCCCTCCCTCGCTGGTCCCAGCATGGGGGAAGGTGACACACGCTCTCTTCTTTTATGGCCACCTCGTTCCTTCAGCCCCCTCCTCTCTTTCTCTGTTGTAGCCCGATCTTCTGAGAGCTGGTTGTATTTCTCTTANGCCCCCTCCTCTCTTTCTCTGTTGTAGCCCGATCTTCTGAGAGCTGGTTGTATTTCTCTTATTAGAACTCTTGCTTGCTGGCCTTGAGAGAGGCCTGAGAGGGACCCAGCTAGTGGCCAGCAAGAAAACGGGGACCCTCAACTGCAGGGACTTGAATTCTGCCCACAACCCCAGGAGCCTGGAAGCAGCTCTTTCCCCAGTCGAGCCTCTGATGAATCTGCAGCCCTGTCTGCCACCGACACTGACACGGAGAGTGCAGCTGAGCTGTGCCTGACTTCTGACTCTCACAGATGGTGAGACGGCGAATGTGTGTTGTTGCCATAGAACCAATGACACCAGCTCTGGCTGGGCACCGAGGCGGGAAATTTCTGGAATTATTGATGCATTCTCAGAGGTGCCAGGGCTACGGAAAGGTCCAGAAACCAGAGGCTCTGTCTCACCAGCACCGTTTCTCCTGATGACTGAGCACTCGGGCACTAGAACTGCTTTCTCCTTTGTGTGCCGCAGCTGTGCTGGGAGGTCTGGGGGTCAGGACAGCTATGATGGGGCAGAGGTGGGTGAGCACAGCAGGAGTCCAGGAGGACAGCCAGAGCCTTCCCCGCAGGCGGCCGTCAGGACCAGCAAGCAGGGGCCGAGGCACCGTCCAGCTGTCGGGCTGTGGTGAGTGTGGAAGGGTCCTGGCACGTTCGTTTCCACCCGTTGTCATAATGTCCTCATTATCAGATTGTCTCTGAGGGACTGTTCATTTCAGTGGGCAAATATTCCTGCAGAGCTGGGGGCAGTGGGGCAGGGGGTGGAAGCGGCTCTTAGATGCGGGGCAGCAGGACCGTGCCCGTCCCCTCCCAACAGGGCAGAGTCAGGTGCGGTCGTGACGGGGTCCTATGCACAGACCCAAAATGAAGGAAATAAAGAGTTTACAATAATTCAGAAGAAAAACTCAAAGCCCAATACAAGCTTGCGTTTACCCGCACACTTGCCACTTTAGCAGACTACCCTGGTGGGAGGGAGTCCACGTCCAGTGGAGCTGCCCTGGGCCTGAGACCGGCGTGAGGTTGCTTGAAGGTCGCAGAGCAGTTGGGGGGAGGAGAGAGAAGAGGATAGTCAGCAGCACTGAGCCCTGGGGGAAGATCACAGGTGAGGGGCCGGGGTCCAGGCCTGCAGACCCAGGGCCGCTTTCTGTGCGTGTGGATGTGTGTGCAGCACACGTGCTATTCGTGAGTGTGCTTTGCTTCTGTGCGTGCCTGGAGGAGGATCGAGTATTTAGGAATGGGGGCTGTGGAGAGCTGACCACCGCCCAGGTAATATCAGGCATGGGCTGTGGACACTCAGGCTCATGCTGTGAAACAGGTCACAGGGTCACAGACTGGGGAAGCCTAGAAGCCAGGGCTGGACTAGGAGACTCTCTCATGAGGCTGATGCTCATGGCCCAGTGCCCTGAGGCCAAGGCGCAGGGGCCCAGCTGAGACCCTGGGGCAGCCTCTCCGGGCTGGGTCCCCAAGCCCAGTGCAGGAGAGCGGCTCCAGCTCACTCATGGGGTGCGGGTGACTGCTCCCCCCGTGGAGGCCAGCTCTGGTCACTGTGGGCTGCGTTTATCGGGAGCCTGAATCCTGCACTGTGTGGGGGTGCTGAAGGGGACAATGGCGGGTGGGTGGTAGTGGCAGGGCCAGGTGGGGGTGCTTGACCCGCCTGGGGCTCCCTCCCTGTCACCCTGATTTCTGCCGGTGCTGCACCTGGGCCTCTGGGGTCTCCTCCACAAGCTCAGAGGTTTCCTTTTGCCCCTCCCTCAGGTTGTGTCCTTCCAGCGTTATTAAGAGAATGTGGCCTTGCTTTGGGTTTCCTAGTCCAGGGGTCCGCTCCCTCTTTACAGCTGGCCAGCAGGATCTGGGCACACATGTACACACACATGCACACACACGCAAGTACACATAGGTGGTGGTGGACCCCCAAGAGCAGGAGGGGTGGTCTTGGCCTGTGGGGTGGTGGTGACCAGACCCCCTGGCTCTCAGGGATCATGTCCCCACGCAAGCAGCTGTAGCTCATGTTCTGCCCCCAGACCGCTGCTGTGTCATGGATATTATGGGGCTTCTTTGGCCTCAGTCCTCTCTGTTGTCCCTCACTGGCCAGTGCTTGGAGTTGGGCCACTCAGGTACACCATGGGAGGGGCTCCCAGAAGGAACTCCCCACCCCCCAGGGGCTGGCAGGGCTGGCAGACCCCAGAGGCTGGACACCAACTCTCATGGGTGACCCAGGGGTCTTGGTAGGGGAGGCAGAGTGCTCGAGATGAGGCCTTAAGACTTGGAGACTTGATGTGGCTTTCAGAGGCCCAAGACTTGTCAGCCCTGTCACAGTGCACACACTTGCCAGTGTATGCCCACACACCTGCACACATGCGCTCACACGTAGCTACCTCAGCTGCTGGCACAGATGTCACTGGTTACAAACGTCTACATGGGCAAAGGCACCCATGCGGGCCCACGACACAAAAGCTCTGCCTGGGAGACCCGCCAGATCAATTTTCCTCCAGGTGCAGCTCTGAGTCGTGACTGGGGAGGGGCTGACGGAGCAGGGACACCGCTGCATCCCGACTCCAGGTGGAAACCAGCAAGTGGATTGCAGCTCTGGCTCCCGATGGTGCTGAGGTGGAGGGAGCCGGGGTCTGCATGCGTGTGCACGTGTGTGTGTATGTTTGTAGCAGCCCTCAGGCCAGCAGCCTGCATCACGGTGTCAGGGACGGAATTTCATAACCTGCCACATACCCCTGAGTGGCCCTTCATCTTCCTATCAGCAAGGCCACCCCCCCCTGCAGCCCTGTGATGGTGTCCCTGCTGCACATTGTCCTTCCAGATGCCCGTGACATGCAGCCTCCGGAGGGCATTTTATTCCTTCCTGTCTAGTGAGGGAGCAGGTCCTGAGGTTGGAAGGAAGAAAGGCAGCTCTTGGGGAGCACCGTGGGATGAATGTATCCCCCAAAGGTTCACGTGTCGGAGACTTGGTTTCCACTGTGGCGGTGCTAAGAGGGTGGGAAATCCTAGTAGGGGCCTTTAGGAGGTGACTAGATTGTGAGGACCGTGCCCGTGAATGGATTGACCCATGCATGGTTTAATGGGTGATCGTGGGCGTGGTGACGGTGGCTTTATGTGGAGGTCAGCTCTCTCTTGCTCAGCCCATTCTTGCCAGTGACAGCCTGCGTTGCTGTAGAGTCACCACCAAAAACAGGACCCTCACCAGATGTGTTCCCTGGACTTTGGACCTCCCAGCCTCTGAAACTGTCAAAAATAAATTTCATTTCTTTATAAATTAGCCCGTTTTAGGTATTTGGTTAAAAGCAACAGAAATGGACTAATACAGGAGGAAGAAGGTGGGTGGGGGGAGAGAGAGAGAGAGACAGACAGACAGACTCGTGGCCTCCTAACGGTCACAGTTTGTGTTAGTCTCCTGTTGCTGCCCTAACACATTACCACACATTTTGTGGCTTAACACGACATGCATTTGTGATTGTACAGACTGTAGTTTGGACACGGGTCTCACTGTAGCTGAGCCAGGGCTGCAGTTTCCTTGCTCTTCCAGCTCTCAGAGGTGCCCGCGCTTCTTGGCTCAGGGCTCCTCCATCCAGCTCCGTCCTGTCCCATTCTGTCCCATCACTCTGACCTCTCCTGCCTTCCTCTTCCACTTTTTTTTTTCCTTTTTGTCTTTTTTTACTGACCGGAAACGGGATCGCAACCCTCGGTGTCGCACCCATACTGGGGACCAGCAACGGGATCACAACCCTCAGTGCTGTGTCCGCACCGCGCTCAGCCAGTGAGTGGGAACCGGTCTCCACATGGGATCCGAACCCTTGGCGGGAGCGCCGCCGTGCTCCCAAGCAGCGCACTGGAGAGCCCCTCTTCCACTTTTAAGGACCCTGTGGTTACACCGACCCTCCCACATTATCCAGAATAATCTCTCCATCTCAAGATCCTTAACTAATCCCATCTGCAAAGTCCCTTTTGCCATGCAGGGTAACGTTTTCACGGAGATTAAGGTTCAGAGAACAGGTAACAGGGTCTAGAGATTAGGATGTAGATGTCTTTGGGGGCTGTTATTCTGCCCACCCCATAGTCCTTAAGAAAACTGGGAACTCTGAAAGGTCATTTCACAAAGCCCCCTACCTTTCTATTTCAATAACTTATATCTTGACATAATTAGGCAAATATTTTAATGAACATTTTTATGAAGGTGTAATGTACATATAGTAAGGGGTGTCACCTTAAATGTGTAGTTCCCCTGGCCCCTCCTGGCCAACACCCCCTGCCTAGAGGTGACCACTGCTCTGACGACCCCTGTGTGGTCTCATCCTTAGACCCCACGCCTTAGAGTGTCCTGTGCTTGGACTGGCTTCCTCCAAATTTTCTGCATCCCCCGTCTGGTGCCTGGTGCTGTCTCGGTGGGGCACTTGCCTTCGGGCACTGTCTGACCCTTTCGCCTGTGCATGGACGGGATGCCCCAGGAGCTCTGGGATGGGGCCACTGAGACTGTCTTCCTCTCTACCCGCCCTCCTAAGTCTCCACCCGTGGACCATCATATCTCACTTCTGAAAATCAAATTATCTGTAGAGACAGAGTCCTGTGAAAATGATCTGTCTGGGGTGGCCCTCTTGTCAAAGGTTGGCTCTGCCTGTTCGTGAACTTCCTGTGAATGGAGCCACACAGTCTCTCCTCTCAGCTCTGGCTTCCTTCCCTCCGCTGGGTGTCTGTGACACTCCTCCGTGCTCTTGCTGTGTAGTGGCCCACCATGTGCACACCCGCAGCATGCTGACGCACTCCACTGCTGGTGGGCATTTGGGTGCTTCCAGCATTTTTTGGCTATTATGAATAAAACTGCCAATGAACATCTCGTATCCATCTTTGGATGACCAAAACACTGTGTGTCTCAGCCGTGGAATTTCTGGGTGACGCAAGTGTCCGGTTCTAGCTGATGCTGCCAGCGGCCCCCTCCCCCCAGCTGTGGGCGAGTTCGTTGGTCTGGGTCCTCACCAGCCCTTGGTATGGGGAGTCTTTTTCGTGGCAAGTGTATTCTCTCTTTAAAGGCCCTTGGGGAGGGTCTTTTCTCTGGAAGGGATTTGCTTGAAGGATTCCAGAGTTACTTTCTAGATACTGTGATCCTCCCAAAGCATCCCCAATTTCCCCATGTTGTCACCGTCCTGTGACGCACTTTGAGATCTAGGAAGCATCTTTGCATCTTCCATCCTCACCTGTCACCGTCCTCATAATGTGTCTGAGCTGGCTTGGCCGCCCACCTGCCCACGTTGCAGACCTCACTGAGGTCCTTAGCCTTGTTCACGCTTTCCGAAGGGCTGGTGCTTGATTCTGGATCACCACTCCTGATCTTGGCTGTGCACCAAGCCAGGTAGATCCACCTCTCTCCACGGGAGCTCTGCGAATCCATCTTAATTTGAAAGCATAAAAGTAAACCTCTGTGAAAACAAGG
>NW_007735691.1:74164-74513 GCF_000696425.1 Galeopterus variegatus | reverse complement strand
TGGAAAGAACTATACAGATATTTATTTGGAATAACAAAATACCACGAATAGCCAAAGCAATTCTGAGTAAAAAAAAAATAAAGCTGGAGGTATTACTCTACCTGAATTTAAACAATACTACAAAGCTATAATAACAAAAACAGCATGGTCTTGGTATAAAAACAGAGACACTGATCAGTGGAATAGAATAGAGCACCCAGAAATCAACTCATGCACTTACTGCCATTTGATCTTTGATAAAGGCACCCAGCCTATTCACTGGGGTCGGGACTGCCTCTTCAGCAAAGTGTGCTGGGATAACTGGATATTCATATGCAGGAGATTGAAACTAGACCCATACCTCTCACCA
>NW_007735691.1:45987-72729 GCF_000696425.1 Galeopterus variegatus | reverse complement strand
GCCATTTGCAACAACATGGATGGACCTTGAGAGAATAATATTAAGTGAAACGACTCAGGCAAAGAAAAAGTAATACCACATGTTCTCACTTATTGGAGGTAGCTAAAATAAATAAATCAATTCACACACATACATACACACACACAAAACAAACAAACAAACAAACAAACAACAAAAAACCGGGGGGGGGGGGAGGAAGATATAACAACCACAATTTTTTTGAAGTTCTTACAACAAGCAAATGGAAAGGACACGCTTGGGTGGGAGGGAGGAGCTGGAGGAGGGAGGGAGGTTTCGGTGATGGGACATAATAATCAACTACATTGTATACTGACAAAATAAAAATTTAAAAAAAACCCAATAATTGAAACTCTGGAAACTATACAAATACATGGAAACCACATAATAGGTTCCTGAATGAACTATGGGTTCAAGAAGAAATTAAACTGGAAATCAAAAAAATTCTAGAAACTAATGAAAATAAAGATACCTCATAACAAAACTTGTGGGGAACTGAAAAAGCAGTACTGAGAGACAAATTCATTGCAATAAATGCTTATGTCAAAAGAATGGAAATACTTCAAATAAATGACCTAATACTATGCCTCAAAGAACTTGAAAAGCCACAACAATCCAAACCTAAATGTAGTAGACAAAAAGAAATAATTAAGATCAAAGCAGAACTAAAAAGGAGACCCAAAAACAATAGAAAAGAGCAATAAAACAAAAAGCTGGTTTTTCAAGAAGATAAATAAAATAAACCATTAGCTAGTTTAACAAAAAAAGAAGAGAGAAGACCAAAATAAAACAAATTAGAAATGAAAAGGAAGACATAAGAACTGATACCACAGAAATACAAAGAATCATTAGACTATTATAAACAACTGTATGACAACAAATATGAAAATCTGGAAGATATGGATAAGTTTCTAGACACCTACAAACTTACAAGACCAAACCACGAAATAGAAAACCTGAACAGACCAATAACAAGCAATGAGATTGAAGAAGGAAATAGCAATCTCCCACAAAAGAAAAGTCTGGGTCCAGATGGCTTAACTGCTGAATTCTATCAAACTTTTATAGAGGAGTTACTACCAATTCTCCTCACACTATTCCAAACAATTGAAATAGAAGCTACTCTTCCAAACTCATTCCATGAGGCCAACATAACTCTTTTAAATACACAACAAAAAAAGAAAATTACAGGCCAATATCTTTGATCAACATAGATGCAAATATCCTCAACAAAATATTAGCAATCAGAAAACAGCAACACATTAAAAAAATTATACATTCTGATAAAATGGGATTCATCCCAGGGATGCAAGGATGGTTCAACATATGAAAGTCAATAAATGTGATACACCACATAAACAACTCAAGGACAAAGACCATATGATTACTTCAATAGATGCTGAAAAAGCATTTGGCAAAATTCAACATTGCCTCATGATAAAGACTCTCAACAAATTAGGTTTAGAAGGAAAGTATCTCAACACAATAAAAGCCATTTATGACAACCAGTATCATCCTAAATGGGGAAAAACTGAGGGCCTTTTAAGAACAGGAACAAGACAAGGATGCCCACTCTCTCCACTTCTATTTAACGTAGTACTGGAGGTACTAGCCAGAGCAATCAGGCAAGAGAAAGAAATAAAGGGAATCCAGATTGGAAAAGATGAAGTCAAACTATCTCTATTTGTAGATGACATGATACTATATATATAGGAAAACCTCTAGACTCTATCAAAAAATTCCTAGAGTTGGTTAATAACTTCAGTAATGTTGCAGGATACAAAATAAATGCCCCCAAATCAATTGCTTTTATATACTCAAATAATGAACTAATAGAATGAGAAATAAAGAAAGTAAGCTCGTTTACAATTGTCACAAAAATATAATAAAATACATAGGGATCAATTTAACCAAGGAAGTGGAAGACCTGTACAGTGAGAACTGCAAACCACTTCTGAAAGAAATTAAAGAAGACACAAAATGATGGAAAGATATTCTATGCTCCTGGATTGGAAGGATTAACATTGTGAAAATGTCTATACCACGAAAAGTGATCTACACATTCAATGCAATCCCTATCAAAATACCAATGACATTCTCCACAGAAATGTAAAAAACAATCTTACTTTTCATATGGAACAACAAAAGATCCCAAATAGCCAAAGCACTCCTGAGCAAAAAATAAATAAATAAATAAATAAATAAATAAATAAATAAATAAAGCCAGAGACCTAACACTACCTGACTTCAAATTATACTACAAAGCTATTGTAACCAAAACAGCATGATATTGGTATAAAAAATAGACATTTAGACCAGTGGAGTAGAATAGAGAACCCAGAAATCACCCCTCAGGCTTATAGTCATCTAATATTGGACAAAGGCAACAAAAATCTACATTGGGGAAAAGACTCCTTGTTCAACAAGTGGTGCTGGGAAACCTGGGTATCCATATGCAGAGGAATGAAACTAGATATGCATTTCTCACCATACACTAAAATCAACTCAAAATGGATTAAAGACCTAGGTATTAAGACTCGAAACTGTAAAATTACTAAAGGAAAATACAGGTGAAACACTCCAGCAACTAGGTCTGGTCACAGACTTTATTAACAGGAGCCTGAAAGCACAAGCAGCAAAAGAAAAAATAAATAAATGGGACTATATCAAACTAAAAGCTTCTGCACAGCAAAGGAAACAATCAACAGAGGGAAATGACAACCTACAGTGTAGTAGAAAATTGTTATTAACTATGCATCTGACAAGGGATTAATATCTATAATATACAAGGAACTCAAATGATTATATAGTAAAAAATCAAATAACCCAATTAAAAATGGGCAAAGGAGATGAATAGACATTTTTCAAAGGAAGACATACAAATGGCCAACAGATAAATGAAAAAATGCTCAACATCACTAGACATCAGGGAGATGCAAAGTAGAAGTACAGTGAGATACCACCTCATCCCAGTTAGACTAGCTATAATCAAAAAGATGGTGAATAACAAATGCTAGTGAGGGTATGGGGAGAAGGGAACATTCCTACACTGTTGGTGGGACTGTAGATTAGTACAACCACTCTGGAAAACGGTATTGAGTTTTCTCTAACAACTACAGATAGATCTTCCTTTTGATCCAGCAATCCCACTTCTGGGTATATATCCCCAGGAATGCAAATCATCATGTTGAAGGGATACCTGCACTCTCATGTTCATCACAGCTCTGTTTACAATAGTCAAGACATGGAACCAACCTAAATGTCCATTAATGGATGATTGGATAAGGAAACTGTAGTATATATACACCATGGAATACTACTATGCCATAAAAAAGAATGAAATACTCCCATTTACAACAATGTGGTTATGTTGAGTGAAATAAGCAAAGCACAGAGGGATAAATACCACATGTACTCAGCCATATGTGGTTGCTGAGAGAACGAAGGATGGAAAGAAAGACCACAGTCGTGTGTTGGACTTGCAGAAGTAGGGAGCATACACAGGGATACAAAATTGAGTAGGGGTGCAGGGGGAGGGGAGAGTGATTGAGGATAATTGGGTGGGGGAAAAGAGGCACAAATGCAATTTGTGGTAATGGGTATACAGCCAGTATGAATTTGGCCACTACAGAATGCTGATGAGGGGTGACAGTCAGCTTTGTATCTCATGCATATTCATAACAAATAAAAAAAAAGACTCAAAAAGTGCCAAGGTAAAGCTGCTGTGAATTAATTAAATAGAGAGGAAAGATGGCAAGTAGAACAGCTCCTCCAGGCTGATTTCTTACTTCCCCAAGATAAATAAGCTTGTATGTTTATATCTGTGCATTTTTAAGTTTTGTTTTGCTTTTATTATACCTCAGTCTATTTTTAAGAGCTAACGATATCAAGTTTCTAGGAACATTTTTCCTGCAATGCCTCTTTTACTAAAGAACTGTGTTGGAATCAGAACTGAATATAAATTTTATCCTCACCAGTGGGGATTAAGAAAGTTTCTTGAGCTCTCTGAGCCATCCTGTTCTCCTAAGATGAGAATAATGCTGTCAACCTTCTGGGAATTTTAACAGAATCAGAAAGAGAAATGTATTGTCTGTTTTCTGTTGCTTATAACAGAATACCCGAAACTGGGTAATTTATAAGGAAATAAAATGTATTCCTTACACTTTTGGAAGCTTGGAAGCCCAAGGTCCAGAAAACACATTTGGTGAGGGCCTTCTTCTTGGTAATAACATTCTACAGCAATGCAGGGTGTCTCATGGCGAGAATGGCAACAGCTCTTTCATGTGTTCTGCTTATAAAGCCATGAGTCCATGACCATGACAGCCCATTAAACCATCAAACCGTTACACCATAAATGGATGAATCCATTCACAAGGGATCAGTCCTCATGATCCAATCAGCTACCAAAGGCTCCAGTTTTCAAAAATCATAATCATATTTCCCACCCTCTTATCACTGTAAAATGGGGATCAAGTTTCCAACACGTGAACTTTTGGGGGACACATTTGATCCACAGCAAGAAACTTTACCTACTGAACAGGAAAGTGCTTTACAAATACAGCAGAAGTCTAAGTCAGAAACTATGATGGGTTTAAGATGTACTCTACTTGCCCAGATAGGTAGACAGATGAGATGAATGGATGGATGAACAGACAGAGGGAGAAATAGATACAGATACATATTCAGAAACACCAGGCACCTGAGTCAGAGATTAGAGCTTTAACTTACAGCAAAATCAGCAGCTAGAATAACATTGTAAAGTAAATCTCTTCACACCTAGAACTCCCCAAGGCAACACAATGAGAGTTAAATGAATAAAAACCCCACATCAGCAGTGAAATTATTCTGTAGAGAAGGAACTCAGAAATATGAATTCCAAATGGGAAAAGGAGCAGCTTGTTCCCATCAGCTTCTTGGAAGTCTCCTTGAAGACTGGATGGGAAGGATTTCTTGGTTCTTGTACACATTATACCACTTGTTAGGTGACTAAACCTCTCCAAGGGAAAGATAACTGCAGGCCTGCGAGTTTACAACCTAAATTCTCATCCCTTTTGAAATGTAAATAACTAGAAAAATTATCTCTAGATCCTCTGGAGGTCTCTGGGTTACTTAGTCACCATGAGAGCTAAGCCAGGTGTCTACTCTGAAAGTAACCGTGTGGCTCTTGCAGAGATAAGAGTTCCATCATCATTTTTGATGAAAACATTAAAGAAATAAATGGCTGCAGATTTAATCCTGATGATATGTGAAAAGTGAAATATATCTAGGGAAGTTGAAAGCAACCTTTGTCTGACTTGACGGTACATCACTACCGATGGATCAGAAGGCTGAGCATTTATAGGAGCAATGACAAATCCAGAGAAGAATTTTCCCCCACTTTTCATTGTGTTGTCATCATCGTCATCACAACCATCATCATCATCAACATAATCATCTTCACCTATCCAGAGCAGGATCTCTGCACAGATTCTGATAAGGATCAACTTTGTTCTCATCGCATATCAATACCCTTGCCCATTTTTTCCTCTTGAAATCATTCCTGTCTGCTTTGCTCTACCCATTTCATACTCTGACTTTTTGAGTTACCATCCCATCCTGTTTTCTGTAGTTCCTATTCCTTATCATATCATGGGTTTTGTTGTGTTTTCATCTGCCTAGATGATCCTAGACTTATAATACACTAGCATTGAACAGAATCTGAGAAATTATCCAATCTAAATCCTTCAATTTAGAGATAAAAATGGAGTCACAAAATCGTACAATTAGTTGATAGTTTTCATTAACTTCGCAATTCACCTCTTTGCATCCTAACAGGGAAAAGTGGCTAAAAAAAAAAAAAAAAAAAAAAATGAAAAGCTCTATTGTGAATATTTCTGAATCACTAATGGACTAGTTTTGCATATATTATTGGAAACCGATCTGGGAGGATGGGGTAGGAGTTCAAACTGATGCTTAGAGCAGGAAGAAAGAAGTTGATTTCAGATGGAAGAAATGGTGTCGTAGGTCTTCAGGATTTAAAGCAAAATGTTTCTCCTCTGAAATAGTTGAATGTTCTTGTTACTCCCTTAGAATAAAACTTCGCATACATGTGGCTTTGCTATGTATGAGACAGACTGATACAAAAGGAAAAATATTCTGGGGTGGGAAAAAGAATTTTAAATATATTGGGTAGGATTTTCCAAATTTGCATTTATTTTAATGTGATTAAAAGAACAAAAGACTATTAGTACCTTAAACTATGTGGAACAAATATAATTTTGGGGGGCCTATTTCGAAATAGACATGAAGTATGTCCTGGTTGGTTGGCAGCTGTTTTTGGAAACTATGTTCAGTTATTCTTCAGCTATTTGACAAACCGTCAAATGTTCCTGGGGTGACTCAAGTCTTTACTCTTTCTAGGCTTCTCAGAAGGAGCGCTGACCTTGAACAAGCACATGTGATGGAGATAAACTTTGGCAAATGAAGAAAAAATTGAGGAACTCAACATTTTACTTCTTTGAGAAGAAATTATTATTATTTGGCAATACACCTTTGCACCTGAATCTGGAGAGGCAACGTAGAAACAGTCCAAGGTCTAGTGGAGCTGCTAAGAATTTTGGCATTTGGTTGTTGTGCCAAATGCCACTGGTCATGTCACATGATACTCACCTAATATGGACAATGTTCTCATGAGGTTGATCTTAATTTATACATAACAGTTGAAAGAACTGAAATTATGAGTCTAAGATTTATGAAAATATGATAATTTCTCTAAGGTCACAAAACTGAGGTACAACTTGAAGAAAGGAATTTTTAGAAGTAATGAGATTTTTTCATTTTTTGAATTGCTCAAATCAACTCTCCATGATAAAAAAGCAAACTAGGAAACTAGTGTCATTTTAAAAAAATGTTAAAAATGTAATTCCCCCAAATGTAAATGAAATCATGTTAAATATTTTAGTGAACATATTAATTAATGAGGAATCAAGTAAAGCGGTAAGACTTGTGTGTTAGGGTTCTCCAAAGAAACAGAACCAATACATAATTGTGTATACAAATACACAGTTATGGAGGTTGAAAAGTGTAGGGTATACTATAAAGCAAATATATTTCACAGGGCCTAGTTTTTGTGTCTTCAGGTTTAGCCCAACTTCTTAAAAGTACATATAAAAAATGTTAACCTTGCAAAAAACATGAAATTTTCCCCAGGCTAAAAGTCTCTGTTGTAAGATAAAGAATTGTAGCACAGTAAGGTTGCTGGCTCAAGGACAGACAAGTTATTAATTAATATGTAAAGATACTGGCAAATTGCTATAGGGAGAGAGGATGTTTGCTAAGATAAAGCTTTTGTTGGTGGATTGACTTAACCTTTTGCAAATTGCATTATGGAATGTCATCTTGTCTATTTCAATGATGTTACTAGTTTTCCGTTTGTTAGCCATAATTCTGCTGATATCCTTGTGTCTTTGTAATGGTTAAATCAACTGAATTTTCTTGTAAAACTTCCTTGTCCTTACAATAAAAGAGAGGCTAACTTTGGAAGAGGCTGCCACATTCAGTTTTATTCCTCCTAACGGAGAAATTACTGAAGTGCAGTCCATCTAGGCTTCAATGCATACATAGTGCTTGAGTATTCACGTAATTCTTTTCTTCGTAGCCATTACACAGGGAAAAGAGGTGTAATATAGAAGTCCCATGATCTGCCCTCTGCAAGCTGGAGACCCAGGAAAGCCAGTGGTATAGTTCCAGTCTAAGCCTGAAGACCTGAGAACCACAGGAGCTGATGGTGTAAATCCTAGTCTGAGGACAAGAGAAGATGAGGTGAGATATTCCAGTTCAAGCAGTGAGGCAGAAATAAAAAGGAGCAAATTCCTCTTCCTTCTGCCTTTTGTTCTATTCAGGCCCTCAACAGATTGGATGAGGTCCATCCACATCTACATTACTGAGTACAGAAATGCTGTTCTCTCAAATGTGATACAACATCCCCAGAGATACACCCAGAAACAATACTTAATCTGGGCAGACCATGGCTCACTTAGGTTGACACGTAATGTTAACCATCATGACTTGTACAAGGGAACATTAAAAGATTTATATAGTAATCAGGCAAAGAGATGCTGAAATAAATTTGTGAATAGATACGAAATTAGTTTCTTCAAGCCATAAAATAATAAATTGCAGAGCTATTTTTTTCTACTGAACCAAAATCTACAAGTTAGCAGATGACATTAGAGTGTTTGTACTTAAATTAAATAGCACATTTCAAAATCAAGCACAGGTGCTTCCTTCAGATCAGAGGGGGCCTATGAACAAACCCCAGCCTACTCCCTGTTTTTGTACAGTCTGAGAGCTGAGCAGTTTTTACAGTTTTGATAAATGAATTTAGAAAAGTCAAAAGAAAAGTAATTTAATAGTCAAAAGAAAAGTAATTTAATATGACACTTAAAAATTATGGGAAATTCATATTTCAGTGCCCATAAATAATATTTTATTAATTTGTTTTTTAACACAGCCATACCCTTCATTTGTGAATTGTCCATAGTTGCTCAAATTCTCCAACAGTGGAGTTGAGTGGTTTCAAAAGAGGCCACATACCCTGAATTCCAAATACATTTACTATTTATAGGCTCTTTGCAGTAAAAGGTTAGAGAGCCTCACTCATCAAAGAATGTTTGGGGGACCCTGTGTGCAATAAAGGTTTTACTCAGCAGGTCTCGGGTTTAAACCTTGCATATTTCAAAGAAAGATCTGGCCCTTGACCAGCTCCTGGGCGATAACCTATGAACCCTGGAGATATTCCACTCGCAATATGAGCATCTTAATACATGTGGGGCCCTCACTACACCCAGTACTTCATGCTGACAGTGTGGATTATGGTGAATGCCTGTTTTTGTTTACCTTAGACCCTAAGGCATGCAGTATCAGTTCTATCTCTGGAGGACTGGAGACTGGGTATCTGGGCTTAGTTGTGTGAGTGCTCCATTCCTACATGTAGAACCCTATATAAAAACCCTGGACACAAGCACTCAGATGTGCTTCTGCGGTTGGCAGGACTGTGTACGTTTTGTTGTGCATCACTGCTGGGAGAATTAGTGGCTCTCCACGTGAGCGGGGACAAGAAGAAGCTTGCATCTGGTGTCTCCTGTCCTCTGTGCTTTTGCCTCTACTGATACTGGCCTGTGTCCTTTCACTGTAATATAACATAACTATTTAATGCCTTGCTGAGTTTTGTGAGTCCTTCCAGCAAATCATTGAACCTGAAGGTGGTCTTGGGGACCTGACACGGTCTGTTAAACCATAACTCTAAAAGGATATGCAGATGTCCTCTTGCTTTATTTCTAACTTTTTCCAAATTTTTCTTAACATTTGAAAGAAGATGTAATTTAAATAGGGATTTTTTGTGTAGTCTTAAACATAACAGTGTCTGGAAGGAGGCATTTAAAATAAAATTATATCTGAGGAGACATTGTCCCTGATAATTCTTTGTTTTGCCTTCATAAGAAAAAATCATAGCACCCACCAGGCAGGATCGCCTTTACATACTTATAATGTCAGAAGATAAGACACTAAGGGCGAGCTGAGCAAAACTGACCACCATCACCATGATGTTACAAACTTTCATGAAAGGAATACATTGGAAGCTTGATTTGGCTCAGCTGATTATTAATTAAGTGACCCCCCTCCAAAAGTACTCTTTTTAAATATCGGTCTTATTAACTAAGAATAAATGCTCATTATTAGCTTTCAGTGTTGATGTAAGTTTATGATGATGCTTTTGAAGATGCCTAAAATAGGACGGACATTTAACATGTATTGTTTCACTGTACATTTTAGAATTGAAAGGGGTTTATATTACCCTTGCCTTTAGTAAAGAATAATGTGTTAAATCTGAAATGGAAATGAGGCAACTGAGGCCCAGACAGGAATCTGAGAGTTAGGAAGCAGTAATACAGGCCTCTCATCTTTGAATACATGGTATCTGTGCTGCTGCACTATATTAACTCCTTTGAGGAAAGACGCCTGATGTCAGTGTTAGACCCTTGTAGAAACACACACACACACATGCACAGTTGGAAAATCTACAGGTTAGTAAAAGAATAACATTGTTTTGATCAATCTCTAAAGATAATAATAATAATAATAATGATGATTGCCAATATCAACTGAACAACTTACATGTCAAGAACTATGCCTCCTGATTAATATCATGATTTAATTTTCTCAGTGGTGGTTCTGTGTTTATGTCCTGTAGCTGTTCTGTTTATTAATGGTAACAAAAAATGCAAAAAAAATTTTTCCTGCATCACAGAAGCATATTCTGTTCACGATCTCTGATCTTCAAAGCTTCCTTGTGAGCAAATTATCTTTTTGTAAAACAGGAAAACTGTGATCAAGGGAGGAGTGACTCAGTGGACCTACAAAGTCTACAAGGCCTTTCTACCCTGAGCCTCCTGATGCTGTGGCACCATCACTCTCCACAAGCCCACCAACACTCTCCACAAGCCCACCAGCACCCCCCACAAATCCCAAGGCTTGGAGCTTTCAGCTCATGGTTCACACTCTTCCCTGTTTTGGAGAACTATGCACTGAGGTATATAATTTTCTCTAACAACTCCTGTCTCTGCAAGTGATCTTAATAGCCAAATGCTGGGACATTGGGAATAAGAGATTCACTGTGAACCTGCTTTAAAGATGTAATAAATGTGTGTTATTTTTTATCTAACTGTTCATTTAATTGTTGAAAACCCTGGAAACTAGGGAGAAGTTTCAGAAAACATTTTAGACAACTTTGTCTTTTTTTTTTAGTCTGATCTAACTGTGTTCTATAATGTGGAAGTTGCTAGTAAATTTAATGTAACCATTAAATTTTTAAACAGTTATATGCAGTTCTATTTTAGATGCTAACGGAGAACACACACATATAAATGGGTAGATGATTATAGATGATAGATGGTAGATATATACGTAGAGGGAAAGAGATATAGATATATAAAGAGATAGATAGATGATAGATATTTGATAAGTGATAGAAAGTACACATATATATAGATAGATGTATATAGATGATAGATAATATATAAATAATAGGTGATACATAGATTGATAAATACAAAATAATAGGTAGATATCTAAATATCTCTATAGATATTATAGATAGATATCTAAATATTTCTAGATATTTTCCCAAATGTGAAAAGATGTATGTGTGTTATAGAAAAATTGCCAGAAAATACCATCTTGAGCTGTGATCTCATTATGATCTTGTCATTCTTAACTATTGACTGATTTTCAACCTTTGATCTTACTTTGCTGTTAAGACAGGCAATGAAGTGAGAGAAAGAATAGTCCAGGGAGTTAAGACACATCACACCTTATTGCAAATTTAGAGTCAGACTCTCTTTTGGTTCAAAGTGTGCTCATGTTTCAACTACAGATAGGCCTTAGAGGCATAAAAAAATCTGAGGTTCCATACAAGAGGATTTTGTTGTTGCTTTTGTTTAAATTAGCATACTAAGACATTAAAGAGACTAGATAAGATAAATCTTTATAAGTTGCTTTACACCTTCTTCTTTGCAGTGTCATTAATGTTGGTATTTCTCCTCCCCTTGCTGTTCACACAATTTAGAACCTTAATCTAGAACCGTCATTTGCAATGCAGCCAGAGGAACTGCACGACTTCCCCAGACTGAGCAGTGCTGGGTCCAGAAGCCGGTTCTCCTTTCATGTTGTTTATTCTCTGTAGACCTTCTGTTCTTCTTTAATGTCTTCCGATAGAGTATTACACTTTCACCCTTAAATGTCTTTTATACTTTTACATATATTACTTGGTATGTTATATATAATTTATATTATTATGAAGTCACTGAAATTCTTATATGCGGTTTTACAGACTTGATATTGTCTATTAATAATTGGACATGGTCTGGACTAAAGTATCAACAATTAGTTTAGAATTGCATGTCTAATTAAACATACTTATAATTTCCATGTTATAGGAAATAGTGAAGTCATACTGAAAGGAATGTTTTTTCTGAAGTTTCTCTCCAGCTTACAGGATGTTCACCCTTTAAATAAAAAATTAGAAGAAAAGGACACATATTATTTTACTTCAAATCATTTATTCCCTAGTTAAACTGGTTTACTGTTATTTTACTTAATTTGTCAGGGAGCTGTATCTTGTAGAAAATGTGATGATTGAAATGTAAACTCACTTCAAGAAATTAAATTACAGATTACTTAGGTTAGCTTATAATATTTTAGACATAGAAGACAGATGTTTCCTAACTTTATCCTCAAATTCTAGACAATTTAATTATAAATTTTGCACACTGATTAGAGTTACTACCACATTATTAGGACTCTGTTACTATTTATTATCCCTAAATAAACTCGGTTTATAAATTCTTAGACCTCATCTTAGAATTCTAGGAGTGTCCCGAAGTCCCAATCTCTAACATTTGCAGTCATCACAAAACGGTGTATTGCTACAGGGGACACAGAGTCTAATCGGATGGGGGGCAGGGAAGCCGAGACAGGCGAGCCTGTTCCGGTGGCCCCAACCTTTGATTCAAGTTTCTTTACTTGCTTTTCGCCCTTTCTTGCTGCTCTGATAGAGTGACCTCCCACTGTCAGAGGAACAGACCGAATTCCTGCATCTGTGTTTCCAGCTGTCTTGCTTTTTTCACTTGGATTGTTTTTCCCAGATGGAGAGGA
Organism: Galeopterus variegatus; assembly: GCF_000696425.1. NCBI lineage: Eukaryota > Metazoa > Chordata > Mammalia > Dermoptera > Cynocephalidae > Galeopterus > Galeopterus variegatus. The sequence continues at coordinate 60,018 of NW_007735691.1, read as the reverse complement.
AACTGGGAGAAAAATAATGAAAGTAATAATTGTCAAGAATCTCCTGGATTATGTGATAAACCTTGACATACAGAACCAAAAATCTGTAGGAATCCTCCATAGAATAAACGTGAAGATGTTCACACCTGTGCTCATCATAATCAAACTGCTCACATTTGAAGAGAACAGAATGAAATAACAAAACAAAACAAAAACGTGCAGGCATTCAGGAAAAAAAGAAAGAAGATACATCATGTACAGAGAAACAGCAATACTATTAATGTCTACATTTTAGTCATTCTCTTAAACAGTGAAGGCCAGAAGGTAGTTAAATGATATATTCAGGGTGAGAAAACCCCCAAAACAAAAAACTGACAAAAAAGCCTTTCAACCCAGAAATCTACATTTGGCAAAAATATCATTTAAAAATAAACATGAAATAAAGACTTTGGCAGATAAACAAAAACTGAAAGAATATATTGCTAGCAGATCTGTTATAAAAGAAATAATAATAGTATAGATGAGGGGGAATAAATGGAGATGTATTAGAGCAAATTTGGTATATTTCATCATAATTAAGTCAGCATAATCTGAAGTAGATTGTAATACATATACACACATATATAACAATCAATTATATATATAGTAAGTATGTATGTTATGTTCTTGGTTTTTTGCTCTGGGGATTGCAATATATGTACTGCAATTGCAATATATATGTATGTATCATATATTCCATATGGTATATATATATATATATATATATAGTATCCATGGGAAATTGGTTTCAAGTCCTCCCGTGGAGGCCAAAATCCACAGATGCTCAAGTTCATGACGTAAAATGGTGTAGGATTTGCTTATAACCTATGTACATCCTCCCACATGCTTTATATCATCTCTAGATTACTTACAATACCTAATCCAATGTAAATCCTATGTAAGTTGTTGTCATATTGTATTGTTTAGGGAATAACAAAAATATCTGTAGATTTTCAGTAGACATGCGACTCACATTCTTATTTTTTGAACATTTTTGATCTGTGGTTGGTTGAATCCAGGGATGTGCAACCCACAGATACACAGGGCTGGCTGTTTACATTCACATGCCACATAATGACGTTTTTGTCAATGATGGAATATACATGCTACAGTAGTCTCACAAGATTATAATGGAGCTAAACAATTCCTATTGCCTGGTGATGTCATAACTGTGATAACACATTACTCACATATGAGCAAAAGCCTATACCAAATAGCCTAGATGTGTTGTAGCCTATACCATACAGGCTTGTGCAAGTACACTCTATGATTTTTGCACAATAATGACATTATCTAACAACACATTTATCAGAACATGTCCCCATCACTAAGCAACACATGACTGTACTCATATATATGTTGATTGTCAGTCTGGGTAAAAGAGCAAGCTCCAACTATATGCTGTCTACAAAATATGCAAATTTGATTCAAAGACACAAATAGGTTGAAAGTAAACGGATGGAAAAGATATACCATAAAAACAACTGTAAAAGAACTGAAGAGGTGATTTTCATATTAGACAAAATTAATTTTAACTGAAGAGCTATGAACTGAGACAAGGAGTATATCTCACAATGGCAAAAGGTCGATCCTTGAAGAATATAGTGTAATTATAAGCGTGCATGAACTTAACAACAAAGCCTGAAGTACACGAAGTAAAAGTGGACAAAAGTAATGGAACAAATAGACAATTCAGCAATTAAACTTGGAGGTTTTGATAGTGCTGTCCCCATAAGTGATAAAAACAATTAGACAGAAATCGTACGGGAAGACCAAAGCACATGGGAGACTTGAACATCACTCCCTCGTCGTGGCCTGACATTTAGACCATTTCACCAAGGTCAGTAGGATGCACATTTTTTTCAAGAACATGTATACCTTCGAGGATACACCATATGCTAGCCTTAAAACGTCTCGAAAAACTTTATATTATGACAACCATTTACATGATTTACTTACCAGTATTTTACATGTTTACTTACAGAATTTTATTAAAAATTAACAACATAAAATAATTAGAAATATTATTAAATATTTGAAAATTAATCAAGATGCTACTAAATAACCCATGGGTCATAAAAGAAATCATAAGGGAAATTATAAAATATCTTTAATTGAATGAGAATGAAAACTAACATTTCAAAACTCACAGTAGGTAGCTAAAATTTTATTTATTCATAAATTATAGCTTAAATTACTTTTATGAAAAATGGAGATCTAAAATAAATAATCTTAGCTTACACTTTAGGAAGCTAAAGAGCATGTCTAACCCAAAAGAAATGAGAGGAAATCATAAACATGTAGCAGAAATCAATAAAATATTAAAAATGCCCCCCAAAACAGAAAATAAAATTAATGTTGACTTTTAAAAAGACAATAAATAATCTTAGCTTACACTTTAGGAAGCTAAAGAGCATGTCTAACCCAAAAGAAATGAAAGGAAATCATAAACATGTAGCAGAAATCAATAAAATATTAAAAATGCCCCCCAAAACAGAAAATAAAATTAATGTTGACTTTTAAAAAGACAAAAATTGAAAGAAAAAAAAAACCCAGCTAGTCTAACAAAAAATAATGGAGTGACTAGAAGACACAAGTTACTGATATTGTGTTTCACATTCAATATTGTGGATGAAAGAGGAAAATAACTACAGAATCCAAAGCAATCCAATTACTATAAGAAAATATAGTGAACATACTAGACAACTTAGGTTAAATGGACAGATTCCTAGAAAGACAAAAATTGCCATAAGTGACTCAGGAATAAACTGAAAATCTCAATAGATCCACAACCAAATTAACTGAATTAGTCATTAAAATTTTTAGTCATTAAAATTTTTTCCATAAAGGAAAACACAGTAGATTGCTTCACTAGTGAATGCTATCAAATAGTTTAGGAAGAAATAATACCAATTCTATGCAAATTCTTTCAGAAAATAGATGAAATTAGAATACTTACCTAGCTCATTAAATGAGGCTGTACTACATAGAAACATGGACAATGGCATGATAGATATATAGATAGATGTGCACATAGACACATACATACATAGAGGTAATTACCCATGCACATATATGACAAAATCCTTAAACAAAAACAAAATAGCAAACTGAATCTGCTTACATATTAAAAGGTTTACAAATGAGTAGTTTAACATACGAAATCAACCATTAATAAATTTAAGAAAACCATGTTATTAAGTTTAAACACAAAACCAATAACCATCTCAATAGATGTGGAGAAAGAATTTGGTGAAATTCAGTATCATTCTTAACAAAACTTCTAAACAAACTAGAAATAGAAGAGAGTTTCCTCAGCTTTATAAATGGTGACATTAAAAAGCAAAAGAAAAACTAAAAAGGTAAAATAAAAGAAACAAACAAAAGAAAAAAATCCTCAAACCAAAAAGCCAAAAGTAATGATAACCCACCATGTTAAAAGTGTGATGTTTTGTCCGTAAGAGGCAAGGAGGTCAGCTCCCATCACTTCTGTTCAATACTGTACTGAGAGATGCGGAGGAGGAAAGGGAAGGGAGAGAGAAAGCAAAGGCACACAGATAAAAACAGGAAAAATTATAATTGCCTTTATTTGCACAACTATATGTAAAATATCCTTAGGAATATGCTAAAAGTGACTTAATTAATAAGTAAGTTTATCAAGTTGCAGGATACATGGTTAATATTAAAAGTCAATGTATTTCTGTACGTGAACAAAAAACAAACATCAATAAAGAAAATGTTCCCTTTTCAACAGCATCAAAGAGACTGAGTTATTTAAGAATAAATGTAACCAAAGTGCAAGAAACAACCAATAAAAATTACAAAAGGTCAAATAAATGGACTGATAAAGCATATTCATGGAAAAGTCCATATTGCTAAAATGACAAATTTCCACAGGTTTTCCTATAGATTCAATGCAATTCTGTCAGAATTCCATAGGCGTTTTTACAGAAATTTAAACAATCTTTATAAGGTTAGTATATAGAAGCTAAGGACCTACAAAAGCCAGAAGAATTTTGCAGAACAAGAGCAAAGTCCCAGTACCGAAGTTAGAGGTCTGGAAGACTTCAACTACCTAAGCTACAGTGATCAAGAGAGTCTTTTATTTACATAAGGTCAGACATATAGAACAACTGTGAACATTATAGGCTCCAAAATAAACCTTTATGTTCATGATCATCTGATTTTTTTTCCCACCAAGGTGCTAAGGCCATTCAATGGGAAAATGATAGCCTTTTAAACAAATAGCTCTGAAACAATTGTTTATACACATGGAAAAATTAATACAAGTTCATTAATTTACACTGTATACAAAATTGACTCAAAATGAATAGTAGACATAAATCTAAGGATTAAAAATTTTTAAGTTCTACAAAAACAACAAAATAAAATTATTGTGCTTTTGAGTTAATATGATTTTTAAGATATAATAACAAATAATCCATAAATTAAACAAAAGATAAATTGAACTTTATTAAAATTAAATATTTTTGCTCTTCAGAAAATACCACTAAAGAAAATGAAAAGGCAAGCTACATATTTGGAGAAAATACTTACAAATCATATATCTGATGATGGATAATTTTCAACTCAATAAAATAAAAATTAAATTAAAAAATAAAAATTATGTAATAGCTGAATAGATTTATATTTTTGCTTATTACTTGATAAGATATTACTAATCCATTTTGAGTTTTGTTCAGTCCCTCTGTACATTTATTGGATATATCTAACTGAGTGTGTATGATAACAATAAAGGTATATTTTATTATATACTTATAAATACATGTTCATTAAAAATTTATATATAAATAAAATAAACCTGTGAAGTATGAATATTTATAAAATATATCTATATATTTTGCAGATACATATGTACATTTTTATGTATACATATGTGATAGAATAATACATAAATGAAACATAACTGATAAAATAATAAAACATGTATCAAACTAAATATGTCTATATATACATAAAATTTATGCATAACAAATCATATTTTTAGCTAAAAATTTATGTATATGTATGTGAGTATATATTAATAGTAAGTAAAATAATAGTAGAACAATAATAAAATAAATTCCAAATTTAGACATAGAATGCTATACATAATGTTCGAGCTACCTCTGAAATCTTATCTGACCACTCTTTTAAATGTAAAAGCTATCCTAAGTTTTCTATGTAATTCATTGTGTTTGTAGCTTTACCTATACATTCCTAAATGAGACAATGATTACCTTTACTTGACTTTGCAAATGGTATACTAGTGTACTTACTCTCCTTCCTTTTTTCATTAATATTGTATTTTAAAAGTTTAGTCATGATAGTCCATATAGCTAACCTTATTTCCATTCCTGCATGATGAATTATATAAATACCAAATTTTATTTAATCATTGCTTTACTTTAACCATTCATTTAACCATCTGCTTTGACTCTAAAAGGTCGTATTACAAACATATTATACCGGCCAAGATTTTGTTACATCATTCAATGAAATTTATGATTGTAGGTTCCTTTGTGTTATTTCTGATTTAAAATAAAGCATCTTTCCACCAAAGCAATATAGGATTGTGGATAACTTATGATCTGTAGAGATACACGTGTGTTTGTATAAAACGCCTACAGTGCCTTCAATCGTAATGCATTGTATTAAGGAAACTGACAGTGGACCCAGCCTTCTCAGTTTCTAAACCCAGATATACCATTTACTAATTGTGTGATCTTGTAAGATTCTGAAACTTTATATGTGTAAAATGGGGACAATACTAACTTAAAATGTTTTAGTGGTTTGGAACATGCTAAGCACTCAATAAATTCAGGCAGCACCATGCTAAAAAAATATCAAGTCTATTGGTCCTGTGAGTTTAGACAAGCAAATGCAAACAATAAACTCTCAATTTAATGCTAGAAACAAAATAATGTCACTTTCTATATACTAAATAGTTTAAAAACAACAACAACGTTTATTTTATCTAATAAACTTTCTCAAGGCTACAAGGTGGTACAGAATACTTCTGACATTTTTGCCTCAATTATTTGGTCTACAAAAATAAGATAATAAGCCTAGACAATTCAAATAAAAATATTACATGATATTTCAGTTATAAAATGCATACCTCACAGGCTTACATTAAAGTTTGATATGTGTATGGTCCTGAAAGTGTGATAGTAATTCATCAGGTACAGACAAGAGTAATTAAAGAATATCACAACTGAACTGCATGAAGATCCTGGCATAAAGCCAGAGATACTGGTGAGTCCCCACTGTAAGTTAACCCTTTACTGACATTGAGGTCCGTACTGCTTAAGGTGTCATAACAGAGCCAGGTGAAACCCCTCATGACCTGAGGGAGCTCTACCTGTGTCGATCTTATCTGTCTGGTGAGGCCTGCAGTGTTCCAGATTATGCACTGCCTTATTAGTCTTGTGCTAATAAGTGCAAGCTAATGACAACTGTGTTTGTGTACAATTGTAATGATTGCATCTTGCCCACAAAATCAACTTCCAGGTCTCTTATTAGTGTAGGAAGTATCTTATCCCAGTCTGGCTCATATTTGAGCCATTCCAGACCGTAAACTTAAAGCAAATATAAATCCTAGCTGTATCTAGAAGCAGACCATCCCAAGTAGGGTTCAGATTTAGGACTGTTTTATGGTTTAGTAATAATCAATCATGTGTCACTCCCTTGACTATTAACAAATGCATATCACTGTTTAATGACATTATTCTAAAGTACTCCGAAAATATATTACTAAATATCAATGAAAAGGTAAAATGCTAACCTTATTTGTAGACAATGATAGTGATGATGATAATGACAAAGTGCTATAAATAAAATACCTTATTGCACCTTAATGGCAAACCAGTGAGGAGACAGATGGTACACACAAGTTGAATCTATCAATTGATGATGTATCTAGCATTATGAACAATGAGAACCCAACTTTTATTTGTATATCTTGACACTTTTACCTGGACCATTTTAAAACCAGATATCTTTCATCAATTGTCTAAGCAGTTAACTCAAAGAATTTCATAAGAGAAAATGATAAAAAAAATTGTTTTCCCCAGGCATTATTTCATAAAATATTAAACATTATTTCATCTTGCTGTAATTTGTCAAAATTTATTGTGTAAGTTTAAAAGCTAAATAATTCAGATATTCTTCCTTTGACTTAAGACCTTACTTATTTTAGGAAACTGAGTTGGGGTACAGATTGCAGCTCCAGCAAAATATAGAATCTCTGTGTAGATAGTTGAGCCTTATCAGCAGCCATTCACTCTTTTTTATGGTGTGTGGTTATAATTTGATTTATCCAAATGACTTCTGCTTCTGAGCTGCAAATTTAGATAAACTGCTCTGAGTATTCCATCCAAGCATTCAGAGGGAATGTTTTAAAATCTGTTCTATTTTTTGGTTTTTGCTTTTTTTTTTTTTTTTGGTTAAATAAACTTTTAATTTTAGAAGAATTTCAGATTTCCCCAAAGTTGCAAAGGCAGTCCTAGAATTCTTGTATATTCCTCACCCTGTTTTCACTGCTGTTACATCTTATGTTGCTAAGGCGAACTACTAACAACCAGGGGACCAACACTGGCAGTTACTACTGCCTAAACTCCACACTTCATTTTTGATTTTATGAATTTTCCTCCTAATGTTCCTTTTCTCTGCCAGTATCCCATCCAGGGGATTTAGCCTTCATTTCTTGTCAGCCTAATCTGCTCCGTGACAGTTTCTCAGCCTTCTTTGTTTTTGCTGACTTTAGCAGTTTTGAGGAATACTGGTGGGTATTTTGTAGAATGCCCTCATTGGAGAATTGTCCTATTTTTTTTCATTGCTTTTCTCATTTTTAGACAGGAGTTATGGGTTTTGAGGAGACCACAGAGGTAAAGTGTCCTTTCCAACATAATGTGTCAAAGGGATAAGCTGTCAACATCATGTATCCATAATGGTATGACCTCTATCACCTGCCCAGGTAGTGTTTTCCAGACTTCTCAACTGCAAAGTTATTTTTTCTCCCCTGTCCATATTGTGATCTTTGAAAACAAGTTCCTAAGCACTCAAGGTCTGGGGAGTTAAGCTTCACCTCCTAGAATAGGAAGCAGCTACATAAATTATTTGAAATTCTCCTCTATAGGATATTTGTTTTTTCTCTTCCAAATATTTACTTAGACATTTATTTATTCATATTTCTATGGGCTTGTATATATTTTTTATACTTTGGGTTTTAATCCAATGATACATTATTTTAATGCTCAAATCATTTTGGTTTTGGCCACTGGGAGTTCCTTAAGTTGGGTGCTATGGCCTCATCCTTTCATTTTTTGAGCACTTCCTTTATGGTATGATAAGATGTCCCTGGCTCGTCTTGTATATGTCCTTCCCAGGACTAGAATCAGCCATTTTTCCAAAGAGCCCTGATTTCTTATATTGGATAATGGTATTAGGAACCAAGATCTGGGTGCTAGTTCTATTTTGTTTTTAGACATATTGAAAATGGATAAAGGGAAAAGTCACATACATGTTCATATAGCTTGAAATCCCACTGTTTGAAACATAACTGATGCTTTTCATAAACCACAAAACCAAAATTTGTACTGAATCACTTGAAGGAAGAAAATATTTTGTTTTAAAGATCTTAGTAATATCACAAAGGAATAAATTTTTAGCTCTAAGTACATCTCAGGAGATTGAATAGATATCAAATTCACTGACTTTTGCTTTTCAATTTTATATTTTAATAAATGAGCTGTGCTCATATTTATTTTTACCTAAATCAAAATAAATAAATAAATAAATAAAGCAGTACCACTAGTCCACTGTATGCCTCTATAACAATAAGTGCTTGCAGAGAGAGAGAGAGAGACCATTTTCTCTTCCTCTTCTATAGGCCACTAATTTTCTCAGATCTCACCCTTTTGACATCTTTTAAACTTAATTACCTCCCTAATGACTCCATCACTAAATATACTCACAATGGGCGTTTGGCTTTCAACATATGGATATTGTCAGGACACAATTCAGTCCATTGAATGTGATATGGGTTGAACGTATCCCCCAAAGTTTCATGTATTAGAAATTTAATCCTCACTGTGACAGTGTTAAGAGGGTAGGAAATCCTATTATGGTAATTGAAAGGTAGGGCCTTTAAGAAGAGATTAGATTGTGAGGACTGTGCCCTCGTGAAGGGATTAATGCATTCATGGAGTAATGGGAATAGTTCTGACAGCTTTAAAAGGAGAGCAAGTGAGGAGTTCTCTGTCTTGCTCAGCCTTTCTCGCCATGTGATACCCTGGACTGCTGTATAGCCATCACCAGGAACAAGGCCGTCACCAAATATGTTCCCTGGACTTTGGTCTTCCCAGCCTTCAAAACTTAATAAATTTTATTTATTTATAAATTACCCAGTTTGGGTATTTTGTTATAAGCAACAGAAGCTGAACAGTACAGCATGGTTGCTATGGAAGCATATATAAGCAGAAAAAGAAGGTGACTGATTCATGAGGATGTTAAGTGCTGGTTCCCTAAAGCATCACCATAGAGCCTGTTGAAAAGACAAAGCTGAGTTAATAGCCTGCTGCTGTGGAAGCAGCACTTCCACAGAGCCTTAGCCCTGAACCAGAGGGGAAAGAAAGTTGGGCTATTTACTGAGACTCTGAAATCTTATTTAAGATGAATCTTTCAATTCAGGGTATTGATTAATTTGAAGAAATATTATAATATAATACTTTAGAATTTGTGGACACAAAGTGGCAAGAATTTTGTGGTCAAGTTGTTCAAAGAGTCTTAGACTGTTCTAAATTGCCTTTTCATGCTTTCTATGAAAGAGTTGATGAGTCTTTGGAATAAGCAACAAAGTTAGTTGCAATTTTGATCTGCCTGTGCCAGAGAATCCTAGAAACCTAAACTAAACACAAGTAAAGTTATGTTCCTGAAACATGGAATCATAAAATCATGATAATAAAGATAGTAAGCTGTGTAAATGCTTTCCAGTGTCAAAGGAGAACCAATTATGTAAAGAGGAGAACCAATTATCTAATTAACTTAACATATAGAGATCCAAGCCAGGTGAGTCCCAACCCCCAAGAGGCCTGAACCACTGACCCCCAGGCCCTGAGGAAACAAGAGGAAGCTGAGCATAAGCAAAACTCCCTGCCACAGCTGCAGACACCAGGGTGGATGGAACAAGTGGACCATGAAGGCCTCTGCCACAATGACCAAACACCAATGGAGAGATAATAGAAGCATGAAAAACCAAGAAGGTACAACACCACCAAAGGAATATAATAACTCTCAAGTTGTAGATTCTATAGAAAAGGAAGTCCCTGAAATTACTGACAAGGAATTTCAAGCAACAATTCTAAGAAAACTATGTGAGATACAAGAAGACTCAGTTCAACAACACAACAAAATGAGAAAAATACATAGGACCTGAAAGAGGAAATGTACAAAGAAGTCAATGCCCTGAAAAAGAATGCAGCAGAGCTTGTAGAACTGAAGGATTTATTCAATGAAATAAAAAACACAACAGAGTTTAACCACCAGGCTAGAACAAGCAGACGAGAGAATTTCTGACCTTGTAGACAGCCTGTTCAAAATAACACAGGAGAACAAAAAAAAAAAGAAAAAAAGAAAAAGAAAAAGAAAAAAAAAAGAAAAGAAAGAAAGAAAAATAAAAGATTAGAGAATTTAAAAAACTGAAGAAAATCTAAGAGAGATAACAGACAACCATAAACACTAAAATATCTGAATCATGGGTATTCCAGAAGGGGAGGAAAAAGGAAATGGCTTTCAAACCATATTCAATGAAATACTAGCAGAAAACTTCCCCAGTACAGAGAAAGATACAGATCTTCAGATTCAGGAGGCTCAAAGATCCCCAAACATATTCAACCCAAAAAGATCCTCTCCAAGTCATGTTATAGTCAAATTAGCAAAACTCAAAGACAAAGAGAAAATCTTAAAAGCTGCAAGAGAAAAGCATCTAGTCAACCGTACAGGAGCACTTACCAGACTAACATCAGACTTTTCATCAGAAACCTTAAAAGCCAGAAGAGAATGGTATGATATACTCAAAGTACTAAAAGACAAAAATTGCCAGCCAAGAATACTTTACCCAGCAAGGATATTCTTCCAAAATGAAAGTCAAATACTACATTTCCCAGACAGACAAAAACTGCAGGAATTCACTACCACACAACCAGACTTACAAGAAATTCTCACGGGGTACTGGGTCTGCTACCTGAAAAACAACCATCAAGACCAAGAATGCTCAAGAAAGAGCAAAACCCAACAGTAAAATAAAAATGCTAACAATAAAGAGAAAAAAAGTTTATCTACCATCCCAGAAAGACAACACCTTTCAATAATAACTCTTAATGTGAAAGGACTGAATCCCCCAATCAAAAAACACAGACTGACTGATTGGATTAAAAAGATGAACCCCAAAACATGCTGCCTTCAAGAGACTTATCTCACCTGTAAAAACACACATAGTCTAAGAGTGAAAGGTCGAAAAAGATATACAAAGCAAACAGAAACAAAAAAAGAGCTAGAGTAGCTATCCTTATATCAGATAAGTAGACTTTAAACCAAAAACCATAAAAAAAGATAAAGAAGGCCACTATATAATGAGAAAAGGACCTATCCAACAAGAAGACATAAAAATCATAAATATATATGCACCTAAAATTGGAGCAACTAGATTTATAAAGCAAACACCATTAAACCTAAAGAAAGAGATAACACTAATATCACAATAGTAGGGGACCTGAATACCCCAGTCTCAACATTGGACAGACATCCAGGCAAAATTCAACAAACACACACAATATCTAAACAACAGTCTAGAACAACTGGACTTGGCAAATATCTATAGAACTTTTCATCCAACAACCTCAGAACATTCATTCTTTTCATCAGCATGTTGCAGGTTAGGTCACAAATCAAGTCTTTAAATTTTTTTTTTTTTAAATTGGAATTGTTCCATGTATTTTTTCAGACATTGGATAAAAACTCAATAAGAAACAAAACTCTGGAAACTATGCAGTTACATGGAAATTAAACAACATTCTACTTAATGACATATGGGCTCAAGAAGAAATTAAACAAGAAATCAAAAAAAAATTTGAAACTAATGAAAATAAGGACACATCATACCAAAACATGTGGGATACTGCAAAAGCAGTACTAAGGGGGAAATTTATCACGTTAAATGCTTACTTCAGAATATTGGAAAGATGGCAAGTAAACAACTTAACATTTCACCTTAAAGAGTTAGAAAAACAAGAACAATGCAAACCCAAAGTTAGTAGATGGAAAAAAATAATTAAGATCAGAGCAGAACTAAATGAAACAGAAATTCAAAAAATGATACAATAGTTCAGTGAAACAAAAAGTTGGTTTTTTGAAAAGATAAATTAAATTGACAAATCATTAGCAAGGCTAACTAAGAAGAAGAAGGGAGAAGACACAAAAAAACAATGGAAATGAAAAAGGTGATATTACATTTGATACCTCAGAAATACAGGGAATCATTAGAGATTACTATGTGCCAACAAATTTGAAAATTTGGAGGAAATGGATAAATTTTTGGACACACACAAACCACCAAGACAGAATAAGAAGACAGAAAATCTGAACAGACCAATAACAATCAAAGAAATTGAAGCTGTCATCAGCAGTCTCCCAACAAAGAAAAACCCAGGAACAGATGACTTCACTGCAATTCTACCAAACCTTTAAAGAAGAATTAATACCAATTCTCTACAAAGTGTTCCAAAAAATTGAAACAGAGACCATTCCTCAAAACTTGTTCTATGAGACAAACATCACCCGGATACCAAAACCAGACAAAGATACAACAACAACAACAAAAAACTAAAGGCCAAAATATTTGATGAATATAGATGCAAAAATTTGAAGTAAAATACCAGGTAATCAAATACAGCAACACATACATAAAATTATACATTATGATCAAGGGTTCAACATATGCAAATCAGTAAATGTGATACATCACATCAATAAAATCAATGAAATAAACCAAAAGATCATCTCTATAGATGCTGAAAAAGCATTTGACAAAATTCAACATTCATTCATGATGAAGATTCTCTATAAATTTTGTATAGAATGAAATTATCTCAACACAATTAAAGCCATATATGACAAACTCACTGCCAAAATCATCCTGAATGGGGAAAAGTTGAAAACTTTTTCCTTAAGAGCAGGAACAAGACAAGGATGCCCACTCTCACCACTCCTATTCAAAATAGTATTGGAAGTACTACACAGAGCATTCAGGGAAGAGAAGGAAATAAAGGGCATCCAGATGGAAAAAGATGAAATCAAATTGTCTCTGTTTGCAGATAATATGATCCCATATGGAGAGCAGCCTAAAGACTACAAAAAACCTCTTAGAATTAATAAATGATTTCAGCAAAGTTGAAGGATACAAAATCAACAGAAAAAATCAGTAGCATTTCTGTACTCTAACAGTGAACCAGTAGAAAAAGAACTCAAGAGCACCAGCCAATTTACAACAGGCGTCAAAAAAATAAGATACCTAGGAAGAAATTTAACCAAGGATGTGAAAAATCTCTATGACTAGAATTGCAAACCACTGTTGAGAGAAATTAAAGAGGAGAAAAGAAGATGGAAAGGTATCCCATGCTCTTGGATTGGGAGAATGAACATTGTGAAACTATCCATTCTACCCAAAGTGATCTACAGATTCAATGCAATCCCCATTTAAAATCCAATGACATTTTTCTAAGAATTGGAAAAACCAACCCTAACATTCATATGGAATAAAAAAAGACCACATATAGCCAAAGCAATTCTGAGTAAAAAAAAAAAAAATAAAGCTGGAGACATAACACTATCTGACTTTATACTACAAAGCTATAGTAACCAAAACAGCATGGTACTGGCATAAAAACAGACACACAGGGATGCCCACTCTCACCACTCCTATTCAACACAGTATTGGAAGTATTAGCCAGAGCA
>NW_007735691.1:33524-44987 GCF_000696425.1 Galeopterus variegatus | reverse complement strand
GTTCATTGCAGCACTTTTTACAATAGCCAAGAGTTGGAATCAGCCCAAATGTCCATCATCGGATGAGTGGATATGGAAAATGTGGTATATCTACACAATGGAATACTACTCAGCTATAAAAACGAATGAAATACTGCCATTTGCAACAACATGGATGGACCTTGAGAGAATAATATTGAGTGAAACGAGTCAGGCAGAGAAAAAGAAATTCCACATGTTCTCACTCATTGGTGGGAGCTAAAAAATAAACAAATTAATTCACCCACATACACACACAAAAAAAAACTGGGGTGGGGGGAAGAAGATATAACAACTATACTTTCATGAAGTTGTTACAACAAGCAAACGGAAAGGACATTCTTGGGGGGGAGGGGAGAGAGGGAGGAGGGAGGGTGGTGCCGGTGATGGGCCATATTAATCATATACAGTGTATATTGACAAAATATAAATTTAACGAAAAAAAAAAAAAAAACAGACACACAGACCAATAATGGAACAGAATAGATAATCTAGATATCAACACATGCACCTACAGCCATCTGATCTTCAACAAAGGCAACAAGACTACATGCTGGGCAGGAGACTTCCTCTTCCGTAATTTGTGCAGAGAAAATTGGACATTCATATGTAGGAGAATGAAACTAGACCTGTACCTCTCAGCATATACCAAAATCAACTCAAAATGAATTAAAGAATTAAATATATGTCCAGAAACAATAAAACTTCTTAAAGAAAACATAGGAGAAAGACTCCAGGAAGCAGGACTGGGCACAGACTTTATGAATATGACCCCCAAAAGCACAGGCAACCAAAGCAAAAAACAAATAGGATTATATCTAAGTATAAAGTTTCTGCACAGCAAAAGAAACAATTAACAGAGTGAACAGACAACCAACAGAGTGGGAGAAAATATTTGCAAAATATACATCTGACAACAGACTAATAATCAGAATATACAAGGAATTCAAGCAACTTAACAGCAAAAGAATAAGTAACCCAATTTAAAAATGGGCAAAGGAGCTGAATAGGCATTTCTCAAATGAAGATATATGAATGGCTTACAGACACGTGAAAAAATGTTCAGCATAGCTGAGCATCAGGAAAATGCAAATCCAAACCACTTTGAGATACCATGCCACTCCAGTTAGGATGGCTAATATCCAAAAGACTGATAATGACAAATACTGGCGAGGAAGCTGAGAAAATGGAACCCTCCTACACTGTTGGTGACTACAAAATGCTGCTGACTTTATGGAAAATGGAATGAAGGTTCCTCAAACAATTACAGATAGATCTACCATATGATCTATCTATTCCACTGCTGGGAATATACCCAGAGGAATGGAAATCATCATGTTGAAGGGACACCTGCACTCTCATGTTTATTGCAGTGCTATTTACAATAGCCAAGAGTTGGAACCAGCCTAAATGCCCATCATCAGATGAGTGGAAAAGGAAAATGTGGTATATCTACACAATGGAATACTACTCTTCTGTAAAAAAGAATGAAATCCTACCATTCACAGCAACATGGATGGACTTAGAGAAAATTATATTAAGTGAAATAAGCCAGACACAGAGAGAGAAATACCGCATGTTCTCACATTACAGATAGATCTACCATATGACCCAGCTATTCTACCGCTGGGTACATATCCAGAGGAATGGAAATCATCATGACGAAGGGATACCTGTACTCCCATGTTTGCAGCTCTATTTACAATAGCCATGAGCTGGAACCTGCATAAATGCCCATCACTGGATGAGTGGATAAGGAAAATATGGTATATCTACACTCTCCTATCAAAAAAAAAAAAAAAAAAGAAAAGAAAAGAAATACTACCATTCGCAGCAACATGAATGGACTTATAGAAAATCATATTAAGTGAAATAAGTCAGGCACCAAAAGAGAAATACTTCATGTCTTCACTTATTTGTGGGAGCAAATAAAATAAATAACTAAATATATAAACAAATATACAGAGAGGGGGAGAAAATAAAAAGAAGACAGAACAATCACAACAATTTCTTTAACTTGTTAAGACAAGTGAACAGATGTGATGTTGATGGGGGATCAGGGGGAGAGAGATTGATGAAAAGGAGGTATTGGTAAAGGGACATGAAAATCAATTACATTGTATATTGATAAATTAAAAGAAAAATGAAACGTAGTAAGCATAAAAAAAGTAAAAGAACACTAATCCAATCAAAAAAACCCTTAACGTCTGGAAAAGGTGACTTCTATGATGAGGAAAAAAATAACATATTCAACAACAAAAATCAAGTGTGATAAGATATAATTAGAGTATCCAAGTGGCTTCGAGAACTGAAGAGAAAAACAAAGGTGACTTGTATACTTAGAAATTCAGTGAAGATAATGTGGGAAAAGAAAGTAATTTATGAGATCCATTGAAATATGATATAATTCATCCAAGAACTATGTTCCCATAGAGAATAAAAGAACTGGAGAGACCACAGAATACGAGAGATGGCAATAAAGTATCTGAAGATAAAAGTAGGTGGATGTGCAAAAAGAAGAAATTCAAAACTAAGTTATTATAAGAGGAATAATAAAAATATGTTAAGGAAGATCATTTGCATTGCCAAATTGTTGAAAATCTGTTATTCAAAGCACAATGAAACTCTG
This sequence comes from Galeopterus variegatus, assembly GCF_000696425.1. Classification (NCBI taxonomy): domain Eukaryota; kingdom Metazoa; phylum Chordata; class Mammalia; order Dermoptera; family Cynocephalidae; genus Galeopterus; species Galeopterus variegatus. Next base: position 42,340 of record NW_007735691.1, on the reverse strand, counting down.
TGGTAGAAATAAGGAGTGAAGCAAAAATCAAGAGAATGGGTTGAAGGTCAATTAGCTTTCTCAACATCTCCTTCTCCACCAGAGAGCCAGGGTATTAGGAATTGAGACGACTCTGGAAGTCAAGCACAGAAGGGAGACACTGTACTCAAAACAGGTTGATTAACTGAAAGTTAGTATGCTGACCTATGAAATCCATTGTTTCCATCTTCCAGTGGGGTCTCAGAGTGTTCTCAGCCAGTCATATATCTTCCACCCTAGCAGAAAGTTGATGAGTTCTCCTCTGCAGAAACTAAACGATCACAGAAAACATACATACATGTACTGATGTTAGGTGGCTGCATAATGAGATGGCCGGCTGGTAGTCTTTACCTGATTACCATAAAGTGACACTTACTGGCTGTCAGGACTCAATTATCCATGCATAGTTACCGATCAGCTTCTTAGTGCCTGTCTCTTACGAAATGAGTAAATAGTCTGGATCCACTATGTATTAGTGGACGACCTCTAACGTCCAAGATGAATGCAGAAAGAAACTGAAAAATGGAGAAGGAAAAAGAAAAACAGGATGTTGGAGAAAAGAGAATCAAGATAGGAGCTGAAAAAAGAGAATTTTAAAAATTAATGTTCTAAAACAAATTAACATCCTGAATAAAGTATAAAAGTACAACATAGTAAAAAGATCAAAAGCACAATTAGATGGAAATCACAAGAAGCAATAGTTAAGCAAACAAGAAAAAATATGTATGTAATTTGGAAAGTAGATCCAGGAGAAACAGCTTTTATAGCGACTAAAGGGAGGAAACTCAGATGGAGAAGCAATAGTTGAGCAAACAGTAAAAAAACTACCTTTCTGAGATAAAGAAAAACTTGTCCCTCAATAATTTAAAGATACTGACAACTATTTGTAAAACATCATAGTAAATTGCAGATAATTATTTACAAATAGTCTAGATGTATTGATATATCCTAAAATCCTGAAGGTAGGATCAGCATCACATAAGCTGCCACATTGTAAAAGCAGATAGTGTACAAAAGGAGTTTTAAATGTTTTAAAACATTATAAATAGAATTTTAAAACATTAAAGATAAAATTTTAAAACGTTAAAAGTAGAATTTTAAAACATTAAAATAGAATTTTAAAACATTATAAATACAATTTTAAAACATTAAAAATAGATTCTAAATCATTATAATACTTCAAAGTTTAATGGAAGAACAAGGAGATGAAGAAACAAAATAAGGAAATGACAGTAAAGTATAATAAATAGAAAACAAAACTGAAATAGACATCATGAAACCAAGTAGGTCAGTTATGAAAATAAATGTAAAAGGGCTTAATTTTCCCATGAAAAGGCCGAGATTGTCCCATTGTTTCAATTGGTCACTCTATTTCCCATGCAGAGCAGTAGCATCACAGGGAGCATTCTAGGAAGATAACTTTGGCAGCTTCACATGGAAGTAGTCAGAGGTGACGTGGTCCGTTTGGAGGATGCAAAACAAGTTGCTCTGAATGTTAGTGATGACTAATTTGAAAGTATCTTAGTGCCGTTGACAGAAATCCTGAGGTCAGTGACAAGAAGGTGGAATTATGCACTTGATTTTGGACATGTTGATCCCTCAGTGTCCCTTTTTTGCGTGATTCTGTCATCCAGATCCTCACATATTTCTACGTGCTGTCTATTAAGCCTTATAGAGCAACATGATGACTACATAAGAGCGGACACTGGAATCCCAAGGATATTGGTTGGGATTCCACCAATTCTCTGTCTTTGTCTGTGTAATTGGAATTTTAGTTGGTGATTTGGCTTGGAACAAAGCAGCCTCCATACTTGAATAATAAATCTGTTCTAGAGTTGTCTCCGCATACAGTGAACTGCAACCTAGCTTGATGTGCAAACAAGTTGTAACCTAACGTAGGAGCATACCCTCCTAACCAAGCAACTAAATCTCAGCCAATCACAGCACTGAACTTCCAGCCAATCAGAGGCTGAAAACTGCCATAACGTGACCACACAAGGCACATGATGGCTGCAGCCAATCAGGTTGCTTATGTGTGTCACTTTCTCTCTGGCCCTAAATATGACCTGCCCTTATGGTGGGTCAACAGTCTCAACCATTTTTTGTCCAGAGTACTGTCCAATGCTAGGACCTATTTCTTGCTCGGATAAACTTTGTTAAGTTTCACTTGTCTTAGGTTTTTCTTTAAAACAGTAGTATCTCCATGTTTTGTGGAACGTTAAATGGGAAAATGCATATTGAAGTGTTTTATAAATTTTAAAACTTTATAAACTTTTACATCATTATTATAATAATTACTTTTATCCTCATGTCATCATTATCTACTCCCCAGCTTCAACTAGTCCTCTGATGATAACCACTGACCAACACAGCCTTAATGCATACCTCAGCTGGACTAGACTTTAGATGCATTTCTTCCTGACTCTAAGCCTCTGACCTCCCTTTTCTTAGAACATTTACTTTAGAAAATTGAAATTGTAAATTCTTCCTTTGTCACCTTGAGATGTAAATCTTCTCCCAGACTCTGTCTCAAGGACCTGGAGGCTATCCCTTTGTATCATCAAGGACAAGAGATAAGGGTCCAGTCTCCAGTCTCTGTGGGAGGGTAGGAGTCTAACTTCTGTGGGCACCTGACTCCAAATTGTAAAACTACCTTTTGTCATAAATGTAGGAGAAAGTTTACTTTTCCTTTAGGTAAAGTCAATTAGCAAAGACAGATGTCCTGCAATTTCCCTCACGGCAGCTCTTAAATTCCTCCCGCCTTTTGTTAGGGTTTCCAGACCTCAACTGTGTTCTCTTCCCTGCTGCTGGAAATAGAATCAGTATAAAATAAATATTGTTTGCGAATCTTGCCTGGTGCAATTTTTCATTAACACTACCAAATCTGTATCTTTTATTACATGTATGTTTTTTCTATACTTAATGTCTGTATTTTTTTTTCCTTTTTGTCTTTTTTACTGACCGGTAACGGGATCGCAACCCTCGGTGTTGCACCCGCACCGTGCTCAGCAAGTGAGCAGGAACCAGTCTCCACATGAGATCCGAACCCTCAGCGGGAGCGCCACCGTGCTCCCAAGTGGCGCACTCTCCAGTGTGCCACCGGGCCGGCCCAATGTGTGTATTTTTGATATCTGATTGACATTACTATCTACGTTATTTTTGTGTGTAACCGTAATGACATACCAGTTATGTGACACAAGCATATTTTTTGTTGTTTTTTTAAAGTAGAAAATTTTATTCTGTCTCAGGTACATATACATCCCTAACAGTCATTCTTACTCCTAAACTTGCAGTACATTTTAAAGTGTTGGTATAGTTATAGACTCCAGTCCAAAAAATTAAATATACATTTTGAAATACTTTTAGCATTCATCTCAATTTTCTTGATTGCATGACACCTTATAATTTCCTTGAGGCTTACACTTTTGGTTCTTAATTCAAATGAGTTTTGCCAATGAACAAGCATATTTCTACTCTCTTTTATTCTCCATGAACACAACTAAAGATAGCTCAGTTTTAGAAATGGGAAGTGGCATAAGGCTGACCTGCTCAAGTTTGCCTTTTATCATCGTTTTGGGAGCTTCTATTACATTTCTCTGTATTTATGTTTTCACTGGGCATCCACTTTGCATAATACTGCATGCATAATGAGCTATACCACTTGGGAGGATTCAGTGATAAGTAACATGTCCATTAACCAGGAAATACTACTGGTGAATTTTGGTTAAGATAGTTGACTTCTGAAAGCTGTAGTTTAAGTAAGTTATGAAAATGCTTTGTAAAGTGTTCTCTTTTCTGGAGTCTATATATACGGTTTTTTTTTTTTTTTTAATTGTATCACCTAATTGCACAGTCACTTGTTGTAACCAGTCTTGATGACCATTTATTCCTTGATGCCTATTTCCTTCTCTGCATCTCTTTGGCACATGGACACTCTACAAAACATGTATGTATAATTTACCCTCCATCTTACTTTGTGATTTTTTTTCCTGAACCTGTCTTCTATAAACTTTTTAATGCTGGGACTCTTTCTACTCTCCCATAGTTTTGTACTCATCTTTGAATGCTGATTGGCTAGGCAAAGCTGATGTTCTGAGTTTACATTCTTAGGATCTACCACACTCATCAGTGTTCCTGAATTGGGGTCCACCTTGCCCATTCTGACCTACATCATACATCATAATCATTGTCCTCAACCCGTTCCCATGAATGTTGACCTGATTTAGCATCTGTATTCCTTGCTTCGATCCACAATGATTTCCTTCTGACAAGGCATGACTGCTTTGTTCTTTTCTTTATGTGGCTAAATAGTTAGATAAGCCTAGGCTAATAGAACACAATCCAAAAGTGTCACATGCACTTGCCAACGTAGATTTTCCAAGTCAGCATTCTACCCCACGTCAGTCAGTGCCCAGATGCAGGAACCCGCAGAAATTGGCAAAAACTCCATGGTCTTTGTACAACTAGGGCATTGAAGTCAACTGGCAGATAATGAGTTATCACCTGCTTTTATTTTTGAGTTTAGAATACTTTAGAAATTAATATGCTTCTAGCCAGTTTCTTTTCAAGAACTACCGTCATTGTCCTATCTCTAAATGAAATATAAAAAAGTAAGCAAGGTAATGTTGTATTTCTGGCAAAATCTATTAACTTCCAAAAAACTCAAAAGTAAAATTGACAATGATGATCTGCATAGGCATGTAATTCTAATTATACTCATGTCATGAGATGAATCTTTTCATGTCATGTTTAAGCTATGACCATAGATAACTTTTGTATAGATCTATGACACATATAAAATGTATTATTTTCCTAAATAAGGGGACAAGCTTAGAAGATTTTTGGAAGCACTAAGAAAATGAATGAAGTCTTCTGACTAATTTGAGAACAGGTTTCAGCCATGTAAAAAGGATGACTATTTTTCTTTAAAGCAAAAGTAAAAACTATGCAGTGAATATAATTAAATATAAGTTTTTAAGGCCCAGAATCATATTCTAGGATCCTATATTCATAGCTCATTGCAGCTGCACAGCAGAAGCGTGTCTTTTATACAGCCACAGTGCCAAGCACAGAACTAGATGCATGCTCTATGCTCTGCACATATAGGTTAGTGTGTAAAAATATATAGAGTAGGAATTTGTAAAACATAGGGTTAAAAATATTACTTTGAACCAAAAGAGTCTGAATATAGAGGCAGTAGTTTGGTAGTTCCAGCTCAACTGAACAGTTGGTAGCTATTGATTCTGTCTGTCAAAACACAGAAAAATTGATTGTGTGTAAAAACAATGTTTTTTTTTTTCAGAAACCACAAGTTTCTGAGTGATGATTCAACAGGAATCCCAATAAAAAATTTAAATGATTCCTACAAATGTTTATTTTTATGTAGCATGTTGTATTGGCAAAGTGCTTTTGACTGATTATTTAAACATTACAATGGCTTTATTACTCTGTATTGGCAAAGTGCTTTTGACTGATTATTTAAACATTACAATGGCTTTATTACTCTGATCGGTCTCTAAAATGTTTTTCAAATTTTTTAATCTGTAGTACTTTAGACTGAAAGTAGTTGAGCTGATCCATGACACGAGTTGCTTTGACGTCTGGGGGAATGTTTGTTCTATTATCACAATTTGAAAAGTCAGTAAAACAAGGATTCCTATTTCAGGCTCTCTCCTGATGCTGCTGCCAGAAGCAGGAGAGTGACCGAGCAGGCTCTTGCTTTAATCCGATGCAGTGCTTCTGATATTGCCACTTATATCTTGTTTTTTACTAGACAGCTTCTTTTTGAGAACTTTCATTTATCTTTGACAAGATTATCACAATGTTCATAGTAGAAAATCTAAGGAAGCTGTGAAAGTAAAGGCCTGTAAACCTGTGTGTCGGTGTGTTCTGGAACAGGTCTGACTCAAGGACCAAAAATCAGCAAAACTCAATACCTGCTAAAAGATCACCTCAGCATGTGTTTACCAAAGATATATTTATGTGGCACTGATTTCCAGGAAGTAATTAGAGAAAAACCAAACTGTAGTTCAGATCTGCAACATGAAGTGAATCTCTGTGGAGTCTATAAAGACGGACATGGCTTGATAGATGGCACCATGACATAGAGAAGGTAATATTTATGAGAAAAAATTCCAAGTGAAAGTCGTGCCTGCCCATGTCATATATGACCACATGATAGGTAGAAAGTGACACTTACCAATGTTTACATCCCAATAAGAGTGTGCGCAGGTCACTTACGCCACCTTTCCCTCTCTAAAACTCGGATGACTTCTCTTCCCCTCATTTCCTTTATTGTGCATGGTATGCCACTCAACAGTTCAGCCTTCTACTTGGGGATAATCGGTCAGGAGAGTGGATCAATAAGAGTAGTGACTTAAGGAGCAACCTAAGAAGGGTCCAGACATAGCTTTACTCCTTGCTGAAAGAAAAGAACAGCACCAGATGTTTTAAGCATTTAAGTATTTAAATTGTAGATTATTAAGTGAAAAGGGTCACATAACTGAAAAATATTTGACAAAATTGAATTCTAACAAACATGAGTTTTAAGTTTTAGAAAATATATCAGTTGGAATTCTCATTTTGATTTTTCTGTTTTCACTGCTTTCTTAGCAGATTGAAGAGTTCAGGGATAGCCATAGAGAAAACACTTTTCATTACTTTTAACCTAAAAATAATATGTACTTTTCCAGAGCAAGGAACATTATATCACCCTGGGAAATCATAGTTTACTGGAGACGAGGTAAAACATTAATCTTTGAAAACAGAGTGTACTCAAGTTATTCAGCACCTTTGAAAGTATATTAGGAACCATATTTTTAACAGAAATATGTATCTTCCTTGATTTTAATCCTGATTTTAATCCTCCCATGACTTTAGCTCCATATCATCATTGAGTTTATTTGCAGCTTGGTAAGTATTTCTAATTTCCCCCCACAACACAGACATACTTTTCCTCAAAGACCTGTAGTAAGGAGAATAACCCTCTTACTTTATTTACAGTAGTTAAAATGTATTACCGAAAACAGATGAAAACAACAAGAAAGAAGCTACAGGATAAAGGTATTCTTTTTTTTTTTTTCTGGAAACAAAGTTTTCCATATTTGTAGTTAGACTAGTTTAGTAAAACTCATCTAATTGTTTAACCTTGTTATAAAATGGTTACAAAAAAATTAAAATATATTGATAGTAGATCTTAAATCTCTTTTTGCTCTTCATTTTCTTTTATAAAATAATTTTTGAAAGAAAATTTTTGTTGGGAACTTATAATAACGATGTTGGCTTTTAGTATAGCTAAATATTTGGCTTTAAAAACGTAATTGAAGCTAGGATGACCTTTAATCATTGTAAAAAATATTTCAGGTACCTTCTAACTATTAGTGGATGCTATTGAATTTCCTAAATACAAATTATAAATGTAGGAGATACAGAAGTGACCAAGAAGGCCCAGATTCTAGGAAAAATAAACACAAACCTAAAAAACAAAACCCCAAATAGGACATCATTGATACAGTTTCTTCTTCTCTAGTTCAGGTATAATATTTTAGAAACTTATATACCCAGTTCCTCTTCCATAACTCTATCTATTTCTTTTAACTGGTGTCCTTTACAAGACTTAGACAAAAGAAATAATTTGCTCTCTTAATTATCATCAATTATGTTAGAAAATGAATAGCTAAAAAATTCCGGATAAGTCTCACACATTTTCAAATATGTTTTAAAACTATGTTACTAAAAATTTTATTTACCAAAAATATATAGTTGAATATAGAAATAGTTTGAACTGAATGATAATGAATAAAATGTAATATTCTTAGTATGCTAAAGAGGACTTTCAGAAACATCTGATATCAAGCAACAATAGTGCACACCAAAATATCTTCTTTCAAAACCAGAAAAAGGCAAGAATGCCCACTATCACCAGTTCTTCTGAACACCATGCTGAAATTCCTGGCCATTGCAGAAAAACAAAAGGAGCAACACAAAAATGATATACATCTTAGAAAGGAAGAATAAAACGATCATTCTCAAATGACATAATTACATGCATGAAAAATCTAAGAAATATATATGACATATATCAAACAACAAAAAAAATGCTATATACTAGCAATAAAAAATTAGAATATTAAACAAAAATAGCATTCACAACAACATCAAAAGTACAAAATAACAGCAAATAATTATAACAAAATACAAACAAAAACTCTACTTTGAAATGTAGAAAGTCTTCTTAGATTACAAAAGAAGATCTTTAAAAATAAAGAGAGATGCCCAGTTCATGGTTTGGAAGATTTAATATTAATAGATATCAATTATCTCCAAATTTAATTTTTATGTATAATCAAAGAGCAAAAATGTATTATGGACGGGCCGGCCCGGTGGCGCACTGCTACAGTGCGCCACTTGGGAGCGCGGTGGCGCTCCCACCGAGGGTTCGGATCCCACATACAGACCGGTTCCCGCTCACTGGCTGGGCGAGGTGTGGGGGCAACGCCGAGGGTTGCGATCCCGTTGCCGGTCACGGTCCGGTACGGGCACGACACTGAGGGTTGTGATCCGTTGCCGGACACGAAAAAAGACAAAAAGGAAAAAAAAATGTATTGTGGAGCTTAACAAGCTGATTCTAATATTAACATGGAAGTAAAAAGATTCAGTGATATCTTGGATATTCCTGAGGAGGAAGAGAGGGAGACGACACACTACACAAGAATTCAACTTTCTTATAATGCTGTGGTCATTTAGGCAGAATTCTGACAGTGTCAGGACTGACAACAGCGAATGAAGCAAGAAAGCAA
>NW_007735691.1:31733-32974 GCF_000696425.1 Galeopterus variegatus | reverse complement strand
GATCCCGTTGCCGGTCACGGTCCGGTACGGGCACGACACTGAGGGTTGTGATCCGTTGCCGGACACGAAAAAAGACAAAAAGGAAAAAAAAATGTATTGTGGAGCTTAACAAGCTGATTCTAATATTAACATGGAAGTAAAAAGATTCAGTGATATCTTGGATATTCCTGAGGAGGAAGAGAGGGAGACGACACACTACACAAGAATTCAACTTTCTTATAATGCTGTGGTCATTTAGGCAGAATTCTGACAGTGTCAGGACTGACAACAGCGAATGAAGCAAGAAAGCAAGCCCCCAGAAGAGACCTATATATATTAGATAGATAGATCCTTGTGTAAGAGGTGACATTTTGGAGCACTGTGCAAAAAGAGAGACCATTCAATAAATAATGCTGGGACGATTGGGTCTCTGCAGTGAAGAACTATTCAAAAGTGTCAGAAGTGTATGTTAGTCCTTTTCTGTGGCTTATAACAAGATATTATGGAACGGGGTATTTTATAAAGAAGATAAGATTTATTTCTTACAGTTTCAGAGGCTAGGAAGCCAAAAGTCCAGAGAACACATCTGGTGAAGGCTTTCTTTGGTGGTGAACCACGCCCCTGATCACCATTTCTAATCCATTCACTATGGCTGGGTCCTACGTCACCTCTTCAGGGCCCCACCTTTCAATTATGGATTTAAATAATAGGATTTCCCACCCTCTTACCACTGTCACAGTCGGGGCCAGGTTTCTTAGACATAAAATTTGAGGGACACGATTTAAGCTTCAGTGAGTTTTGGGGGGACAGTCAATCCACTACAAGTGGAGATCAACACATAAGTGGTATCCAATCTTAATAGTAAAGTGGGAAAAAGACTGTAGTGTGAGAGCAACTTGTTAAAAAATTTTAAAGCTGGGAATTTTTAAATTGTGTTCGATACAGAGCAATGAAAACCGCTATGCATTGTTCATTAGAGCGTAAATTTACACATACATGCACACACTTTCAGAGAAGGTTTCACATGCAGTTTCATAAACCCTTATATATAATAAAATGAGTTTTATAATTTAGAAACCTTTGGGAATTAGGCAGATAATACAGTAAACTAGCCATGCGTTAAGAAATATGAAGTCTGGGCAGACACCCCATAATCAAATGTGTTTCTGTTTCTGCAGTCAGGTATACAAATACTCATACTGAGTGGATGCTGATAAAATATGTAGAGCCTCATGTTAACTTTGCTGCCAAATTTTCTCCAA
>NW_007735691.1:30376-31447 GCF_000696425.1 Galeopterus variegatus | reverse complement strand
CACACACGCACTCATGTGACTGTACAAAGTATGTTCACACGTTTTCACCCGGTTGCATGTGCAAGAATGTTTATGAACCATACCTGAAATAATAAAAATGGCTATCAACAATAAGACATCTAAATTAATTGTGAAATTTTTATACTTTAGAACACTGTATAGCAATGAAAATGAAATAATTTATAGCTACATATGACCACATATAACAGTATGGGAGTTTGTCATATTTTCTGCCTTTCCTGCTCACATCTACTCTCATCTACTCTCTTGGTGATTTTCGTATGATCTTCTGATAATATTCAGGTGTATATTTCTCACTTATACCTTTCTCCTCAATTTCATATTGAATATTTAGTCACTTTATTGAAATGTCCATTTAGCAGATTATGTTCCAGATTATGTTGAATTACAGACACACTGTATTCAAATCTATTTATGTCTGTTTTAAAGTAATTGAAAATTCAACAAATCACTTTTACGTACCATTACTTTTGACCATTTGACAACTCTCTTATGTGAAGCTATAATGAAACTTTGAGATATTATCTACTATATACAAAATAGAAAGAAAAAAAGTGATTTATTTCCCTTTAAAATAATGTTTTATAGGTGATGATATTTTAGTCAAAATAGCATTGTTAAAAAGAAATGAATGTAGCATAATTGATTGACATGATACAATGTTTCATGAAAACAGAATTTTTTCACAAAATGGGATTGAACTTACTAATACTAAAATAACATTGAGGAAGCCAGCTAGAGAGAAGCATTGACATGAAATATATTTAAGTAAGGAATGGAATTTGATCATAATGTAAAGGGATAAAACAATACTTTCCTTGCTACTGAAATACACCATGTGAAATAATGAGATCGATACTTGTAGAACTGGAGACTGAAGCAACACAAATATCCCTGTTGAAATTTACAATACTCCTTGCTACCTACATCATCTCACAAATGACCTAACACCATTAGTTTAAAGATAATTTTACATATCTGGAAACATGAGCTATGTCTTGTGAAATCCTTTAGAAAGATTTTCTAGGGTCATACTAAATTTTTCTCTTG
>NW_007735691.1:27044-28708 GCF_000696425.1 Galeopterus variegatus | reverse complement strand
CAACTCTTGTCCAACTACTCTTTCTAGCTTCTGTTGACCCCATGTCAAATTCTAAATGGCTACCTTGGTTCCTGTTGTAGATCTAAATTGGAAGACTGGAGCTAAACCTGGGAAAGCCTTTAGAGCCTGTGAACACTTGAAGAACCCTTTTGTGGGTTTCCTTCAAACACCAAGATGGATAAGTCTGGATGGGATTTACTTCCTGGCCAAATAGTCATGCATTACTGGAACTGAATTTACCTTGATTAAGTCCTCATCCTAGGGGACAGACATTCTGCATTACAAATGGAAGAGCTCAAAGTTGTTTCATTTGAAACATAGAATGTTTTGTTTCTTTAATTTCTCTTCAGAAATTTATTTCTTTTCAGACCTTTCCTTTACTTTTTTCTTTTCCATTGAGGAAAGATAGACCTCTTTATGGGCCCCCTGAAATAGAAGTCAGCTAAGTCACGCTTCTCTTGAANGCACCACGCTCAGCCAGTGAGCGGGAACCGGTCTCCACATGGGATCCAAACCCTCAGCAGGGGCGCCGCCACGCTCCCAAGCGGCGCACTCTCCAGTGCGCCACCAGGCCGGCCCGAGTTTTCAGTTCTTTTTAATTTCTGTTTCTTCAAATTTTTCTATATTGTCCTGCAACTGGTGTGACTATCAAGAAAAACTACTATTTGGAGAATAACTTGCAAGATGTTTTCATACATTATCACACTTGATCTAGTATGTGATCTAGTTATTTATTATTTATCTCATTTTTTTTCATCCTTACCACCACTTTATTGATTAGGAAAAGAAGACTAAAGAGGTTAAGTGACTTGCCTAAAATTATATTAAAAAGCAAAGATTGTCACATCTTGGATTACTTGCTTAAGTTCATTTAATGTTTCTCCAGTTTTGGTTACAGAAGAACACCCCATTTTTACCACACTATTTATTTTAGACACATTTTACTTTTTGAATTCTTTTAACATTTCTTACTTGGAAATTGGTGCATAATATTTTCCAGTTCAAAACATTTTCACTTTCTCTTCTCTTTCTCCTAAATTTCTCCTGTAAAACTACTTTTCATCCTTTAAATTTCAAATTAAATATGCACTTCCCCTAGTAGACCTTTCAGAATCCACAGCTTGGTAAGGTACTATTTTAATGTTTTGGTTTTTTTTCCAAACGAAATAGGCCTGGAATATCTGGCACAGCACTTTAGGACCTATGCTGAGATTCCCTATTTCAGTATATGATTCCCCCTTTTATACTAGTAGGGTGCAGGTCATGAAAGAAAAAGTGTGAGCTTTGGTAACAGTTATATTTTAATCCAAAACTCCATAAGCCTCAGTTGTGTAATCTGTAAAATGGGGGAAATGTTTGCAATATCTATGGGCTTTGGAGAAGGGTAAGTCTAGATAAATAAAAATCCTATTTCAGTCACTACTTGTAGTGTTCTACAAAGTGTAATTATTTTCTCCTCTGCTTTGGGGTCTGTGCTAACTTTAAGTCAACTCTTGTCCAACTACTCTTTCTAGCTTCTGTTGACCCCATGTCAAATTCTAAATGGCTGCCTTGGTTCCTGTTGTAGATCTAAATTGGAAGACTGGAGCTAAACCTGGGAAAGCCTTTAGAGCCTGTGAACACTTGAAGAACCCTTTTGTGGGTTTCCTTCAAACACCAAGATG
>NW_007735691.1:21120-26460 GCF_000696425.1 Galeopterus variegatus | reverse complement strand
AATTTCTCTTCAGAAATTTATTTCTTTTCAGACCTTTCCTTTACTTTTTTCTTTTCCATTGTTTTATTCTATATCCAAGTGAGGTAAGATAGACCTCTTTATGGGCCCCCTGAAATAGAAGTCAGCTAAGTCACGCTTCTCTTGAAAAGAGAATATTATACTCACCTGTGATCTAACACAAGTCAGCAATCATTCGAAGCGGGGATCTGAGGCAGCATATTGGAGACGACGCACCCAGCAATTAATAAACACGATCTATTTACCTCAGTGTATTGCCCTGCATGATTCAAAGACAGGTGATGAAAAGCATTTCAATGACAATTCAGGGCTACTGGAATCACGTCTGAGAAAGAGGGCAGAATTAGTTATGTTTCACAGATAATGCACAGAAGGATTTAGGCACTGTCTTTTGAGTAGGATTGCACTGGATTCAGACACTTGCTACTCAGTCCCTGTCATCTGGTTCTTATGTATCTGCAAGTCTCTGAGAAAGAGGGGAGAATTAGTTATGTTTCACAGATAATGCACAGAAGGATTTACGCACTGTCTTTTGAGTAGGACTGCACTGGATTCAGACACTTGCTACTCAGTCCCTGTCATCTGGTTCTTATGTATCTGCAAGTGCTATCGCCTTTCTGTTGAAACAGGAATGCACTGAAATTCACCAGGCATGTTTTCTTTTTGAATAGTAACCACTTGGTCAAATCTCTGTCAACCCTCTCCATCTTCAGCCTTTAAAACCTTTTTAGAGCTCTCTTTTTGAGGTCTCTTTTTGGGAAGCTATTTTTTTAATGCCACTTTTCTGTGGGCAGGGTCACTCAAGGCCATATTCCATCTTCCCAAAGTCTCTGGACTCTTGACTCTTTGGTTAACTCTTTCTGCGCCTTGGTATTAACTGAACATTACCTTAATAGGCCTCCTAATTCCACCTGCTCAGCTTTTCCCTCTGACACTTCAACACACAGCCTCTCTTACTCTGAATCCAGCCTACTTCTTAAGCCATTCTCCTCACTCCAGCCCCATGATTATGTCTCTTAACTCATAGCCCCATGTTCTGACTGTTTTCTTCAGCCTTATTCATATTAATCCTGGATAATGCTGTCTCTTCCTGAAGTCATGATGAACATCTCAGAAAACTGTGGCTGCAGCAGATATTTCGTACACATTTGGAAATAAACAACATATGGACAATCAGCACTGATTCACAACTCAATTATTGATGCTAGACCACGGGCTGCCTTTGGTGGTGTGTCTGGCCCACCCGGCCACCATTCTGAGGCAGAATCTCTGGTTGGAGCTATTGCCTTCCCTTGTTCTGCTTTTATTAATGTGCTTGAGGAAAAGTCACAGGAGGGTGATTATCCAACAACCCACTGAGATCTAGGGGCTTCTATTCCATTCTTCACAAAGGAAAAGGTCATGGGAAGATGTGGCAATCTGAGGGGTAGTAAGTGATCTTATGGGGAATGAATGGACCTAAAGTTGAGACAATGGTGAGAAAATGATTCTCTATGGGAACTGAATGGGGTTGGGGAAAGGACATAACAAAATCTATCTAGGTGTGGCTCCATGCTGCAGTCTTCCTCCCTGTTGTATGAGTTTAGTTAATGAAAGCTCAGGGAAGAAAACCCAGGTAATTGTCTCCTTCTTTGGCTGTCTGGTTTTTATGCAGATAAAGGAAAAGCCTCTTCCAGCATCAGCTGAACTTCAAGGGCCTTTAATTCAAAATATTTAGCATACCAGGGTGCCATGTTTAGGGATAAAATTCTCTAATTCTCTGGCTCCTTTAAGTCAACTTGGTAAATCTGAAATCTTATATTTAAGAGATTATCTTAAAAGGTATCAAGTGGTATTTTGGACAGTGTAATATGTCACATTTGACAGTAGCATTTTAACTACTATTTTTATTTTATTCACCTTTTAAAACTAGTACAAATCATTTTCAGGCAAATGACTGCTTCAGCTTGGAGTTTAGTGAAGAATGACGTACACATGAATTCAAATGTGTTCTTCCAAGTGCTGCTCACTACTCAAAACTTGAAGGCAATGAGGGACTCTGCAGGTGTGAGTGGGTCCTTTCAGGAGAGGAATGTGTTTCTCTAGTATCACCAAGAGAAGGTATAGCCGGGCACCTTCTTCAGACAAACATTTGGTGACAGAAGCACAAAAGATCTCTGAAATAACCTGCTGTTTGACCTAAGACAAGAAAGTAGGTGTCACCTCAATCCTGATTAAACATTAGATTCTGAACACAGTTACCACCATGCCCTTCCTGTATAATTATTAACTGTTTTAATCAGAGATAGGCTTTCAGTGATCTTATGCTGCCTTTGTGAAACACAAAAAGAGACATTTCTTATGAAAAGGATGTAGTATCCATTAGTAGGAATTTTTCTTCCAGCATAGAAAGAATTACAAGTTGCTAAACTCTCAGATCTAATGGAGATACTAGGTAGGGCTTTCTGCATTGAATAGAATGTGATTTGTAGGAGCCAGAGGCCCAAATAATGAGGGATTATTTTAGAAAGCTAGCACCTTCTGAAATTCTATTCTACTCTGATTATTGTGCAATTTCAGATCATTTCAGGGATTATTCAGAATTTTAAGTCAATTTTCTACAGGAAATATACACACTGATGTGGTCAATTTTACCTTTTCCATGTTTTTAAAAATTATTTTCTCTTTCCATTGCTACTGTCATTTCCCTAAATTTTTCTTGCAACAAATAGAATTACCTAATGTAATCATGACAGAATCTTTTATAATTCGATATTAAAACACATTGACACCAAGGCCATGGGAGTCAGAATCAAAATGCTAAGAACATTAAGCTCAAAACCAAAGTATCAAAATACTGCAATGAAATGTTTGTCCTCAGAACCATGCTCCACGTTCTTCTAAATCAGATTATCTCCCTCCTGTTCCTTCGGAACTGTGGGCCAGCAGACTATGCCTTTGACATTGGCTGGGAGGTCACAGCCTGCTTCTCCATTCACTAACTTAAGGTTTTCTTCTGTTGATGATTTTGAACAAGGCAGCTCAGCTAAAATGAAAAGAGGAAATTTCATTTTCCAGATGTTTTTTCTCTACGAAGATAAGGTTATTGGAAGTATCTGGACTCCTAGTCCTGCACCATATTAATTTTCTCTCAGACTTACTTGGTCATAAAATAGAAGGATGTATTACTTTCTGATTTCTTTATGTTTTTTCCCCTTCTGCCCATTCCTTTTCCACATCAAGGCTCAGTACTTAAAATAAAATGGACAGATGAGATTTATAAAGCACCTGTCAGGTTTTCATCTCCCCCACCCAGAGAGGTAATGTCACCGTCCCCTTCATTTTACAGATGGGATAAGAACCCCTGAGCCTAATCAAAGGGAGGTGAGTTGTGCAAAGCGAGTCCAGTGTTTTGTGGCCAGTCTCCTCTTCTGTAACGCAATAATTTGTTGTTGTTCTTTTCTAAAATATGCTGTAAACAGTGGTTTATTTAAAGTATAACTGAATGTAACCAAACATTTAAAAATAATATAGGGAACAGTCTTCTCCATAGTTACTTGGAGGCAGATTTGACAAAAGGTGTGGAATTTGCTAGCTGCAGCTGGGAAACTCTACGTTTGAACTCATCGAGGTGGAAATGACGGAGTGGAGGGAGAATCGTGTCTTCTCCCTCGATTCTCAGGCATGTTACTTAGCCCCTCTGAGAGTTAAGGAGCATAGGACAGAGCATTACTGAAGCCATACCAAGGCTCCTATGAACCGTGGAAAATCTTCCACTGGCTGCCTCCTTGGAGGTCGCCATGCACCCTGCTCAGAGACCCATTTTTCCCTGGAATGTGTCTGAAGCGATGGTCACATGTCAGGTCCTCACCAATCAATCCGTCTTGGTTGTATTCTAATACTCTTGTTTTGAATTTATTTAGAATGAACCTATATCACTTCAGCACTTACATTTACAGTGTTTTAAAAAACGTTAAAAAAAATTGTTTCATTAATTTCCCTATGTCTTGATATAATGCCGCACACAACATTAGGTTGGGTGAAAATCAAACAGAAAGTAAGACAGGGATAATTTGGGCCGGCCCGGTGGTGCACTGCTACAGTGCGCCACTTGGGAAGCGTGGCGGTGCTCCCACTGAGGGTTCAGATCCCACATACAGACCGGTTCCCGCTCACTGGCTGAGCGAGGTGTGGGAGCAACACCAAGGGTTGCAATCCCGTTGCCGGTCCCGGTCCGGTACGGGTGCGACACTGAGGGTTGCNTTTCCAGATGTTTTTTCTCTACGAAGATAAGGTTATTGGAAGTATCTGGACTCCTAGTCCTGCACCATATTAATTTTCTCTCAGACTTACTTGGTCATAAAATAGAAGGATGTATTACTTTCTGATTTCTTTATGTTTTTTCCCCTTCTGCCCATTCCTTTTCCACATCAAGGCTCAGTACTTAAAATAAAATGGACAGATGAGATTTATAAAGCACCTGTCAGGTTTTCATCTCCCCCACCCAGAGAGGTAATGTCACCGTCCCCTTCATTTTACAGATGGGATAAGAACCCCTGAGCCTAATCAAAGGGAGGTGAGTTGTGCAAAGCGAGTCCAGTGTTTTGTGGCCAGTCTCCTCTTCTGTAACGCAATAATTTGTTGTTGTTCTTTTCTAAAATATGCTGTAAACAGTGGTTTATTTAAAGTATAACTGAATGTAACCAAACATTTAAAAATAATATAGGGAACAGTCTTCTCCATAGTTACTTGGAGGCAGATTTGACAAAAGGCGTGGAATTTGCTAGCTGCAGCTGGGAAACTCTACGTTTGAACTCATCGAGGTGGAAATGACAGAGTGGAGGGAGAATCGTGTCTTCTCCCTCGATTCTCAGGCATGTTACTTAGCCCCTCTGAGAGTTAAGGAGCATTACTGAAGCCATACCGAGGCTCCTATGAACCGTGGAAAATCTTCCACTGGCTGCCTCCTTGGAGGTCGCCATGCACCCTGCTCAGAGACCCATTTTGCCCTGGAATGTGTCTGAAGCGATGGTCACATGTCAGGTCTTCACCAATCAATCCGTCTTGGTTGTATTCTAATACCTTGTTTTGAATTTATTTAGAATGAACCTATATCACTTCAGCACTTACATTTACAGTGTTTTAAAAAACGTTAAAAAAAATTGTTTCATTAATTTCCCTATGTCTTGATATAATGCCGCACACAACATTAGGTTGGGTGAAAATCAAACAGTAAAGTAAGACAGGGATAATTTGGGCCGGCCCAGTGGTGCACTGCTACAGTGCGCCACTTGGGAAGCGTGGCGGCGCTCCCACTGAGGGTTCGGATCCCACATACAGACC
>NW_007735691.1:17811-20247 GCF_000696425.1 Galeopterus variegatus | reverse complement strand
GTGCCCGCTCACGGGCTGGGGGGGGTGGGGGAGCAACACCAAGGGTTGCAATCCCGTTGCCGGTCCCGGTCCGGTACGGGTGCGACACTGAGGGTTGCAATCCGTTGCCAGACACGAAAAAAGACAAAAAAAAAAAAAAAAAAAGACAGGGATAATTTTTGGAAAGTTAATATCAGTGTGTGAGGGGTGGGGGGGTGGGGGGGCGAATAAGGATAACTTTTACCATGAATGTTTTTTCTTTATTTTTTGTAATCAGAATTTTTCTGTGTTGGCTTACTGCATATCTAGTCCCCTGAAATTAATGTCAGTTAAATTTAGGTATTTATATTTACAAATCAAATTAACTAGTTCAGAAAGTAGAAGATAAAGCACTTTAATGACAGGAATGGATTAAATGCTTTATGCAGAAAAAAGATTCAAGTGGATCGTAAAAAACAACTTGAGGGTTCAACTTCTCCAGAGTCACTCATCAGTTAGACCAAGGCCCTGGGACTGGTCTTTTCTACAATATTTAAAAACTTAACTACCATTAAATATAAGATAAGACTCATGTTCTAATATGGGTCATCCGGGGTTGGCTTGTTAGCTCACTTGGTTAGAGTGCAGTCTTGCAACACCAAGGTCAAATGTTTGGATCCCCTGCCTGCCAGCCACCAAAAAACAAAAAACGGTGATAATGTGGAAAGCCATGGGTCATCCAATTTACCTAAAGAACCTAAAGATACTCTTTGTTCCTGTTGCATAATGCCTTTATTATCTCAATAGGACTACACCATGATTTTGATATTGTCATTGAAAGATTCCAGTAGATGGTTTTTGTTTTTTGTTTTCAATTCTTTGATCCTTCAACATTTACTGTTGTTGGTTGGTTGAGGAACACCTATGGGTTTTGATGCTTGTAGATTGAGGTTCAAGTTTTGGCATGTTTTAGCTGCACAACTGTGAGGATTGCATGTATGGCATTGGGGTCACCACTCTAGTACAGTGTTTATAGTAATTAAACAAATCATGCCATGTGTTAGCATGTGCCAGGAACTCAACAGCTATTAGATTATTTTCTATTTCTTTTTATTCTTTTTTCTACCTAATTCTTAAGTTTAAAAACATAAAATTCTGAGAAAAATTTAAATAGATTTTGGAGAATATAGTCACTATAAATAATTAGAGGTTATTTTTATTTCTCACAACCTATAGAAATACACTTTTATAAAATGATCAAGTCTTCTGCAAGCTTAGAACAACATTACTTAATCCTTTTTGGTTCACCAATTCCTTTGAGTACTTAAGAATAGCTGCATCTCCAATCTAAACCCTCTTTCTATGGACACATTTGAAATGTTTTTATGCAATTTTGGGGGTTTGCATACATCTTAAAGCCTATCCATTGGTCTCCAGCTTTAAAATTCCTATATTGTGGGACAGTTTAAATTTTCTTAAAAAATTAGATAAATATTTCTATTTTTCTGTGTCATTGCAGAAGAAAGAAATTGCATTTTTCAGCCTGAATGCTCAGGAAGAATTGTTTAATTTCTTCTTGACAGTGTAGCTCTCCAAGCTGGTATGGAACTGTGGTTTGAATGTGTCCCCCAAAGTTCATGTATTGGAATCTTAATCCCAAATGAAACAGTGATGAGTGGTGAGATCTTTAAGTGGTGATTAGGTTATGAGGATGGATTCATGTCATTCTCATATGAGTGGGATTGTTATAAAACTGAGTTCGGGTCCCTCTTGTTCTCTCTCTCCATGTGAGGCCTTCTATCATGCTATGATTTAGCAGGAAGGACCTCACCAGATGTGGCCCCTCAATCACAGGCTTCCCAGCCTCCAGAACTGTACACCTTCTACACCACCATTGTTTTTCTTGTTGCCATTCTCTCTACCACTCAAAGCTGACCAGCATCAGGCCTGCCTGTACAGCCTTCCCTCCCAATCCCTGTGCCTGTCCAACTAGTGACACACGCTTCATTGTAGAGGGTTAGAAATCTTGATTCTCAGTTGATTTTTAGAATAGGGTTTTTAGGTAATGCAAAAGTCCTCGGTTAAGGGGCAAAAGCCCATAGGTAGCATGACAACAAGCCATCTAATGAACTCTAATCACTGTTTTAGTATGGGATTGTATACTTTAATGATTTTAGAGCTAACATGTGGTTGACATACTGATCCTGTTAAGAGATTTTAAGGAATTGCTATAGGGAAAAATGTGAAAAAATGTTTGCTAAGGGCAAGCTGTCCATTGGTAGAAACTTCAGAGACAATTATACTTAGATTTAATCAAAAGAATACAACTTTTGCTTAAATCATTTAAGGAGAGGTTGTATTTTACATAATGATCACAGTTTCACCAACTTAGCTTTTCAGTAATTGTACTTGGGAATGTCAAGTTGTTAATTTTACCAATGTTGCTAGTTTCCATCATTTAAGCTATACTTAGCCATA
>NW_007735691.1:14367-17583 GCF_000696425.1 Galeopterus variegatus | reverse complement strand
GTCAAGTTGTTAATTTTACCAATGTTGCTAGTTTCCATCATTTAAGCTATACTTAGCCATACATAACTTTTGTCACACTGTCCATGTCTTTGTGTCCATTTGAAGTGATTGAATCAATTGATTTTTCTTGTGAAAATTCCGTGTGTTTACAATAAAAGACAGAAGCTAACTTTGAATCAGGACTGTACCCAGTTTCTCCTTCTAACAGAGAAGTTGCTGAGGTGCAGTCTCTTCGGGCTTCTCATTGCATTCATGGTGCTTTGAGTAATCCTTTTTTGCGTCTCCGTTACACAGAGAGATGTGTAATGAGAATCTCTTCATGATGAGAATCTCATCTCATGAAGCAAAAAATTAAATATGGGAGTTTTTTTCCATAGGAAATTCAAATATAGATCTTCAAACTTCTCTTTCTTACCAATGGGATAGATCAGGATGTAATTGTTTTTTAAATGTATAACTTATATTCTACTTCTTATAAGTTTTTTGGTGTGTGTGTGTGTGATTTTAGAATATTAAATTCAGCTGAGCCTCAGCTTTCTCATCCCTAAACTGGAAGTAGCAATGCTTAACTTAGATTTATTGGGATGACTAAATAAGATAGCAGCAAAAGTCGATTTTGCTTAACAGGACTCAAGAAAAAGACATTTCAAGTTTCTTTATTTCTTATATGATAAAAATATATTTCCCAACTTCCTCTAATTGGGACAGATGAAATTTCAATAGCTTCTTTGCCAACTTCTGTCAAGTTTCATAAGACTTCCTGGCCTGGCTGGTACTGAGGACAGCCATCTGCAGACAATGGTTGAGGCCATTATTGTTGTGGTGACTCCTGTTGTCAAGCACTGCCTATCGGCACCTCTGTACTTTTCTGCCATGGTATCAACAAACAGTCCTCAAAGACAGTTCCATTCTGTGGAGTAGAGCCTCACTCTTGAGGGCCCAACTACCTGTTCTGAAGGAGAAAGGTCTTAATATCCTTATACAGCAAGAATCCCAGAAATCCACCATCAAGCACAGGCTGGTGTCTCCATATGAGGAAAACCCAGAACTCTTTGTCATCAACCCCTCTCTCACCTGCCCTACCTCCAAATCACCTGTGGAGTGTTCAAGTTTTCCTTCCACAACTTCAATGCTAAAAATGCCTGGCCTCCATTCTTACTGCCTTAGAACCCACTAAGATTTATCCTACTGATGTTAGAAAACAAAATCTTTTTGTTATCCTTATAGAAAAAAAGTGGAGCCCAGAATCAAATATGTTATATTTTCTAATTTCTGAAATTTGCTATTGCATGTGGGCATAAAAAACATTAATACTGCATAGTCTATCTTTTCTTTTATACAAGAACACGGTCACAGTGTTAGATATGCAGGTGGAGTTCAATGAATGGTAGGCTCTGTCCCTTACTAGGTGTGATATTTTAAGACAGTTGTTATGCCAGAGGTTTCCAATTGCAATCTTCTCAAAAGAATGCAACGAAGAGTGAAAAATTACTTAAAATGGTGAATATATATTGCTATCTAGTGTTTTTTACAATTATTAGCCTACTAAAATTAAAATTACGGGCATTTTAGATCCTGTAATTCTAATTCTAATAGATTCAGAGGAGGAAAAGTATTTGGTTATATTATTCTTTACTCCTTCTCTGAAAAATTTTCTATAGTAAGACAAGTAATTAATTGCAAACTGCAATCGCTTTTCATTTCAAGAACACATTTTTCAAGAATAAAGCCAAGCATATAAATTAAACAATATAATGCTTTATATTGCTTTCTATAAAGAATTGCCTTCTAAATTCCTAAAGGTCTTTGAATGCCACTGCATTGGCAATTATTCTATTGTCAATCATAATATGAATATTTAGCATTTCCTGAAAACTCTGCATGAATTGTGTAATTAAATGCCACATAAAGTATTGTTACTCAACCAAACGGGTTCACTCACATGATGCACAACATGAGCCATTAACACTGAACACTAGAATTTGCAGTAGGAAAGATTAGCATGTATTGAGAGATGCCAATCAAGGAGGACGGGCAGTTCACACTGTGAAGACCCAAACTCCCTGATGGTTTTAAAACACAAGCATATATAGGGCAAAATCAAGGGTAGAGGTCTCGGAAATCATGTTGAATTCTGCTTGGTTAAGAGTGAAGTCAGCACAGTTATTTCTGTCATCTTAAAATTGTCTTTCTTGGTTCCTCCACGTCTGGAGTATGCATTCTTCAAGGTGGGCTTGTGGTTGATGGTGGTCTGCAAAACAACTCAAGACTATTGTCACTGATATTATCTCAAGTCATTTGCTGAGGAACAAACACCTTGTGAGCATTAGACAATGTCTTACCTGAGAAACTATGTTTAGCTGGCTCTGTTCTCTTATTGATGAGCTAGCATTATTTTCGCTTCTGGGAATTTCAGCCTGGCATGTTTGGTCGAGCAGATTTTTCTTTTGCTACTTGCTCCGTGGCTGAGGCCTGCTCTAGCCATGGTCATGAGAGTTAATAGAGGGTGCTTCCACTGTGGTCTGTCCCCATTTCAGTATCATAAAGTAAGAATTCATATTCTGTTTCACAGTCGAGAAAATAGATCATTAGGTTGTTAGGGAATTTAACTTATTTATGTTCAAAGATCAAGGAAATGGTAGAATGGAAACTGAAATTCTTTGACTTTTGCTATGAGAGCCAATACATTTAGAAATTAAATTAGCCTTTTTTTTAAAACACCATATATTGTGGTGTTAAAAAGTATAATACTAAATTCATTTCAGGCTTTTCATAGTGATACTAACGTTGAATTTAGCGTACACAGTAAAATATATTTGTATAATTTGAAATTTGGTAGTAGCAGCATGGTTTTTCTTGTTTTCTTTAATTCGAAATCCAAAATCAAATAAAAAAGATAGCAGATTTAGAATAATTGCATGCACAGTTATTCTGATAATCATCTGCTTTTATCCTGCCATTTCAGCCGCTCATCCATCTCTTAGTCTTTCCCTGCTCCACTGAAGGAAGTTTTATACCATTTGAGTTGTGTGTATTTTCACGACAAATGGGGTCAAAGCATATCCAGAGTGACAGACCATTTTCTTTCCTATTTGGGGGATAGCAATTTCCTGACAATTTCCTAATCGTAGAGGCAACAGATCAGAGAGGAGCCAATAGAGTTATTTTTATTTCTAGGGGTCTAATGTCCACTTGAAAGAGATTTGTGTAGAGGAA
>NW_007735691.1:12953-14117 GCF_000696425.1 Galeopterus variegatus | reverse complement strand
ATAGAGTTATTTTTATTTCTAGGGGTCTAATGTCCACTTGAAAGAGATTTGTGTAGAGGAACTGAGGTGAACCTATTGTTGTGGGGGGAGGTAACGTTCTGGGGGAAGGGTTCTACTGTGTATTTATATTCCTCAGTATCATAACTAGCTCAAATTCTGGGGGAAGGGTTCTACTGTGTATTTATATTCCTCAGTATCATAACTAGCTAAAATTCCCATAGAAAATTCCTTCTCTCTCCCTTTTCATCTTTCTGTTTTTCTCTCTCTGTCTCTAGTACATTATGGAATGTGGTTCTGAGTGGTCTTACATAATCTGAGAGACATGGTTTCTAGCTTCAGCAGTGGACCGAGACTGGATTGAGGCTGGATGAGGCTGGTTAGGGCAACACTTAACCCAACTAACCCAGCTTAACATCTCTAAAAATGGGTCAACCAGACAGTATGTGCCTCCTGATGTAATATAATGGGAAGGATACAGCACCATCTATAAAACTGAATCGAGGGCCGGGCCGTGGTGCACTCGGTAGAGTGCGGCATTGGGAGTGCACTGGCACTCCCGCCGCGGGTTCGGATCCTATATAGGGATGGCTCAGCGCGGTGAGAGTGACACCGAGCCAAGGGTTGCGATCCCCTTAACGGTCACAAAAAGGACAAAAAAAAAAAAAAAAAAAACTGAATCGAACCTTTAAAAAAAACTGATTTCCAGTCTAGGGAATAAAGTGATAAAGGAACATGTTTTTATAAAAATTAGTAAGAAACTAACAGATATAACAAAATGAGGGATATTCTAAAAAATAGCTAACTTAATTCCTTCAACAAGTTCAGGCATTAAATAACAGTGTTGGACATGGGGTTACACTCTCCATTAAAAAGGCTTCAAAGACAAAACATCTAAGCATAATGTGCGATACTAGTTTGGATCCTGATTCAAAACAACCAATAATTTAAAATCATTTTTGATACAGGAAAATTAGAAAGTAACCTAAATATTTGGTTATTATAAGGAAATACTGTTATTGTTATTAGATTTGATAATACCATTGTGGTTATATAAGAAAATGTCTGTGATTGTTATGGATACATGCCGAAGTAGATAGAGTTGTTATGGCACAGTGTCTGGGATTTGTTTTAGAACCTTCGAAAAATAAGCAAAAGAAAATTAGG
>NW_007735691.1:8829-12200 GCF_000696425.1 Galeopterus variegatus | reverse complement strand
AGATTTTACTTTTATTGGTATTTAGAAAAGTAACAGATGCTTTTGCACTTGGACTCCATTTCCATACTGAACAGACTTGGGAAGATTATTTATTATACATATGCACATTTTTAGATATCTGATTTTTAAAATTTTCTTCTTATTTGTCAGTCCAAATAAAATGGTTTTTTTCTCTACCATAAGCTAAGTCTTCTATTTCAAAATCTGCAGACTTATGTATTAAGCAGGTGCTTAATAATTAGTAACTACTGATGATAAGAACTGAACATCTTATAGTTAACTGTCATCTCATATCAATCAGCGTCTTATATTCATCAGATATCAGGAACGAATTATTTTCAAATTTTGGCATGAAAAATTTTATAATCCAATTTCGGTCAAAGAAAAAAAAAGTATGCAGTTAGTCCTTCATGAACTCATATATTAATACCGCAAATGTTTATTACTCAATTATATGCCTATTGTAAGAGAAATACAAAAATACAAACAATAATAATTTTATAAACCAGAATATTGGAGTAGCATCTAGACCCCAACCTGTTCCACAGGGTATTCCAAATTTTCAATTATATGCCTATTGTAAGAGAAATACAAAAATACAAACAATAATAATTTTAAAAACCAGAATATTGGAGTAGCATCTAGACCCCAACCTGTTCCACAGGGTATTCCAAATTTTCTTCCTCCATTCCTTATCTTCAGAGTGTTCCTTTTTGTGCTGTGTACCCAAGACAAAATCACTCGCTAAAGCCCTGCACCACATATAATTTCTTGTTCCTATATTTTTGTTCAGGTGTTTTTATTTATTTTTCCTGTTTTGTGAAGGTCTACCTATTATCCATCATAGCTAGGATCAAAGTCACCTTTCTGAAGACTAACCCAACTATACCTTCAAAAATAGGCATGTTTTCTTTTAAAATATTTATAAAAAAGTGTCCTCACCAATATATGGCTTTGTGTTGGAGCTATTTCTGCAGGCATTTCTTACCTTTCTGATAGCAAGTGACTAACCAGACACTGTATCTGATGCACATTTTATGGTTAGCACTTGGTGCTTCAGAAAAGAGAGAAAAGTCAGTTATATGTGAAAGAGTCTGTCTCTGCATTACACTAAGTGATGCTGGTTGTAGGAATCTTGGATACTAAAAGACATCAAAACTTTTTCTAAATTATCAAAGAATGATTACATGTAATTCAGTGTAGTTTTAATTAAATGCATGTTGTGGCATTATCTTTTAAAAACACCCATAGTTTGTATAATAAACATTAACAAAAGGTTGACAGGTTAGCACAGTTGGTTAGAGCACAGTGTTTGATAACACCAGGGTCAAGGGTTTGGATCCCTGTACCAGCCAGCTGCCTACCCGCCACCCCCCCTCCAAAAAAAAAAGAAACAAGAATATTAACAAAGGTATACTTATCAAAATTCCAATTACATAGATAAGTCTTGCTAACATGGACATTTTAAATAAATTTGATTAGAGAAATCGCTTTTCATGTAAACTGTTTTGAAAGTCTAATAGAAGCCTATCTCACAGGTTACTATCAGGTTACTTTCATTTACTTCACAAATTTATTCTGCTGTGTAAATGCTAATTAATAAACACAGTGAATAATATGAAAGCACTGTCAGCACATTCTGACAGTTTGATTTTTTATGAGAAATTGCTGTATCGATGTCAATTCTAAATCTAAAAAAGCAATTTGGATTTTGCACAGGTCTGTCAGCTCAGTTTCTGTCACTTTAGTAATGTGAAGCAAACATATTTTCTTAGCTGATATGAAGTGACAAGCTCTTCATTACACATCATTTATTACAGAGGTACATGGAGGGAAAGCTACTGTAATTTTAGATGCTGATAATGAGGACTGGAAGGGTTAATTTGTGCTCAACCAAGGAAATAGCATTGAGTGGCAGTATTTCCAATTTCACTGAAAGCAACTTGCTTCTTCACCAGGACCTTTATATATAGTCACATGGTCCTCTTATTGCCAAATAAAGGACTTGAGGATTGAGTTATGGACACACAAGGATTGAGTTATGGATAACACAAGTTATGGTAGACAGTGCTCAGAGAACGTGATATGCAGTATTTTCATCTTTAAAAACAGAACATCTGTGAGGAAACCAGCCTCTTTGAAGAGGTTACACCTCTTTCTTCAACGGAAAAAATAAAATACAAATTAATTTCTTTAGCGATTTTGAGAATAATGTTTAGAAAGCTCTTCTTCGAGTTCCAGTCAAGATGGCCAAATAGATGGTCCCCAGCATCACTCTCTCCCGAAAATCAACCAATTTACAACTATAAAAATGTAACATCAGCCAATCTGGGGTGGCTGGAGCTCAGGGAAAGAGTAGGAGAGACCTATGGAGTTCATGGAGGTGGGAGAAACCACGAGGAGAGAAAGAAAAAACTGCTCAGAGCATTTTGGGGTGCAGCCACTTTAAGGCTGGAGCAGCTGAGCACATGGGGCAGGAGCTGGCAGAAGCTGCAGGGCAGGAGCTGGCAGAAGCTGCAGCTGTGCCCTTCAGATGGAGTTACCTGGAGGCAGCAGGGGGGAAGAGGGCCTTGGTGGCCCCCAGGACAGCAAGACCACTGTTGGGAAAATATTAAAAACTGGTCAGGGCCCCTCAGATGCTCAGAATCTTGCTGGGCATCTGATGTGGATATGCATGTGCACACAGGTGTTCCTTGTTATTGTTTAATGTGATTGTGCATGTGCATCTCGGTGTTTTTGGATTATGGACTTGAGTTAAAGGACTAAGGGCTCAGATACGTGAAACTTCTTGAGACACTCTGGGAAGTCATTCGGTCGGCTATCCCTAGTTCTGAATAAAGCCTATTATTTCTTCACCCACAGCTCCTGGGACCTTTTCCTATTACCTAGCTCATAGACCTGGGTGTGAAGGGTTCATGACCCATCTGGACAACGGGCTCAAGTGGTCTGTGAGGCCTAGCCCTAGCTTTACAACCACTAAAAGGGTTCCCACAGACCCATGCAGGAGCGAGGAGCCAGAACAGCTGAAAAAGGGAAGCCATTCAGAGGCTGGTGAGTCATCGCAAGGACCTGCACAAGGCCTGTCCCATGGAAAGTATTTGGAGAATGGGCAGTGGGTGAGACAGTCCCACCGGGAGAACACTGGGGACCAGACACCCCGGCCCACAAGCAGGCACACTGCCAGTGCCAAGAGCATGCCAAAAACATCACCTCCATGTGGGTGGCCCACCACAGCCACCACACTAACCACAGCTGCCACAAAAGTGGCTAGATGTCACAACCACCATGCAGATGGTCCACCAGCCACTGGAGTGCATTGACACAAGGAGAGTCACCAGCAGAGACCAAAGAAAAGAAGAGGATGTCTCTCT
>NW_007735691.1:1444-7875 GCF_000696425.1 Galeopterus variegatus | reverse complement strand
ACAGAAGAAGCATCTACTCTATGATAATATTGGGGGACCTGAACACACCTCTCAGCATTGGACAGATCATCTGGGCAACAAATCAACAGAATAATCACTACTCCTTCAGAGGGAGAGAAGAAATCTAGGGTTATCAGTGGCGGGAGTGGGGAGGGAGAGGGGGCTAGAGAGAGACTGGAAAAGAATAAGTACAATTTTTAACAATATACATACTAGTAATATTGATTTGATCAACATATGTCAACATTGAACCCCCAAAATTTGTATAATCAATTATGATTCAATAAAAATAAATACATAAATAAAAAAGAAAGCTCCTCTTTTCCATAAATTATTTTTTATAATAAAGCAGCAACAGTGACATCCAGTGTTTAGTAAAATTAATGGCAGTTTGTCCTCATGGACCATTAAATAACCTAATGCTATTGAATAAAGATGTCTGTGCTTATTTTTATATACGACCATGTACATAGAAACATGCTAATTGTCCAATGGCTTTCCTAATTTGTACTTATTGTCAGCATTTTACTCCTGGGTTGGCATGCAGACAATAGCTCAGTTGATGCTCATACTAAAAAAGTCTTTCCCGTTCTAAGAATATCGACAATGGGTCTTACACAACTGTGTTTGTTAAAGAGATTTGCTGAATTGAGTGGCCATTCATCTTCCCTGATTGCCTTATTTCTGCATCTTGTGACTCATGCATTTGAAAGCAGTTGAATAACAGTAAAGAGAACACCACTGTATTCTCCCATGAATATGTTCCATTTCATTCTCTTTAATTCCTCTGTGACTTCAGTGTCAAGTTGGATCACCCAGCATTTGGAGAATTATTTTGCAATGAAAGGAGTGTTAGTTTAGTACTGCATCTTTCTTCCTCGCTTCCTTGATGGATGGCCACTCACCTGTTGAAGCCCTGTCACTACTCATCTAGGTTATGGAGTGGAGTGGCCAAGACTTGGACAGCAGGTCACTATTTGCCCTGCCACCTGAATGGTCCCTCTAAAACACAAGTCCTTCAAGCATCGCCCTGTCCAATTGACTGCATTGTTCCTGCTCTCATCAGAATGAATGTCAAGCTTCAAGGTTGCCATACAAGGTGTTTAAATTTCTGGTCCCGACTTATCTCTCAGCCCTTTACAGGTTTTTGTGTGGCTATAATTTTATGTTGTTTACACAATTTAGCCTAGGAGAGCACTTCAAAAAGCTTATGGAAAAATGGAATTGAAAGATAATATCTAATTATGCCACATCAAATTTTCAACCCTCTAAGCATTCCATTTCTTCTTGGTGGAGTCTTTCTAAAGTATCCACCTAATCCATTCAGGTCTTTCTGCCTTATTTTCTTTTTTGTAAAGCTGGCACAAGCAGTTCATTACCAGACTTTTTCACAAGGCTGATATAAAGAAAAAGCTGGAAAATATATTCAAATGAATTTGTCATACAATGTTCAAGGAAGACGGATGTTGAATAAAACATTCTTTGTTTGTTAATGTCAAAGGCTTCTGGGCCATGTAAAAATAAATAGAATAGTTGAAATTCGTTTTTAAAATTTATTTTATAAAAAGTGTTTCTTCAACTTTTTTTTTTTGAAATGATTATAGATTCATAGGAAGTTGCAAATATAGTGTAGTGAGGTCCTGTGCCCCTTCTCCTGTTTTCCTAGTGACTTCATGTTACGTGATGGCAGCACATGGTCAGACCAGGAAATTGTCACAGGCACAAGGCATGTGTAGTTTTATGCCATTTTATCACATGTAGGTTTGTGAAACCACTGCTTCAGTAACATACAGAATGATTCCACCACTACAAATATTTCTCTCCTGCTACCCTTGACAGTCACACCTTCTCCACCTCTCTTCTCCCACATCTTTAAATGTTGGCAAACACTAACTTTTTCTCCATCTCTGTACTTTTGTCATTTCAAGAATGTTATATAAAACAGGGTCATAGGATATTGAGCACAATGTCTTTGAGATCCATCTAAGTTGTTGCTTCTAATATTCCATGGTATACATGATTGACACCTATTTCCGATGTTTTCAGTTTTTGGCTATTAAAAGAAAGCTGCTCTGAACAATCATGTACAAGTTTTTGTGTGGACGTAAGTTTGGATTTCTCTGAGATGAATACTGTAATACAACTGCTGGCCACATGGGAAGTATATGCTCAGTTTTTTATGAAAATAGCAAACCATTTTCCCGAGTGGCTGTACCATTCTATCTCCCTTCTAGCAAAGTGTGAAAGATCAGTTTCTTTGTATACTCACCAGCATTTGTTATTGCACTATTTTTTCCAGCTTTATTGATGAATAAATGGCAGATAAAATTGTATATATTCATAGTGTATATCATGATGTTCTGATATATATTGTAAAATGATTACCACAATTGAGTTAGTTAACACACCCATCACCTCACATAGCTGTCTTTGTGTGTGTGTTTGTGGTAAGAACACTTAACTTCAGCTTTCTAGTTGGTATGTAGTAAATATATCATCACTGTCTTAACGTAAATGGACATCCTTACATTGATCCCAGCTTTAGGGGGAAAGTATTCGTTCTTTCATCATTAATTATGACTTTGCTATAGGGTTTTTGTAGATGTTCTTGGCCAAGTTTAGAAAATTCCCCCCAATTTCAAGATTTCTGATTCTTTTATTTTTTTTTTAACATGAAAGGGTAATACATTTTGTCAATGATTTTTTTTACATCAGTTAATACTATCATGTGACTTTTATAATTTAGCCTGTTGATACAATAAATTACACTGCTTGGTTTTCAAATATGTAACCAGTCTTGCATCCTTGGAATAAATGTCTCTTGGTAATGGTGTATAATTCTCTTAGGTATTGCTGAATTCTATTAGCTAATATATTGTTAAGGATTTTTGCTTCTTTATTTGTGCAAAATATTGGTCTATAGTATTCTCTTTTTGTGACATCTTTGACTGGCTATCATATTAGATTGAAACTAGTTTCATAAAATTAATTGAGATGTATTTTATCTGATAATTTCAGGAAATTTTTGCATGGAATTGTGGTTAATTCTTTAAATGTTTGATAAAATTCTCCAGTGCAACCATCTGGGCTTAGTGATTTTTTTTACAAGAACTTTTATTATGAAGTTCATTATGAATTTGATTTTTAAAATTGTTATAAGGCTCTGTAAATAACTTATTTTATACTTGAGGAGTTCTGGTAGTTTTGCTTTTAAGGAATTTGTTCATTTCATCTCAGTTGCCAAGTATATGTACATAGAATTGTTCATTTTGATGTCTACAGGATTCATACTGAGAGTCCCTATTTTATTGTGTCTTTTCTATCTCTCTCTTTTTTTGTTTTGTAAGTCTTGTTAAAGGTTTGTGAGTTGTATTGATCTGTTAAAAGAGATAGCTTTAATTTCATTGATTTGTCTATTTTTATTTGTTTTTTTTTTTTGTAAGTCTTGTTAAAGGTTTGTGAATTGTATTGATCTGTTAAAAGAGATAGCTTTAATTTCATTGATTTGTCTATTTTTATTTGTTTGTTTTCAATTTGATTATTTTCTACTCTTTATTTTTTACTTCCTTCTATCTGCTTTATGTTTCTTTTTCTCTTATTGATAGTTTATATAGGTGGGGAATTATATTATTGATTTGAGAACTTTTTAATTTCTAATATATGCATTTAATGCTATAGATTTCCCTCTGAGCACTGCTCTAGCTGCATCTAATGATTTGGTATTTTATATTTTCATTTTCATTCATTTTAATGTATTTTTCATTGTCCTTGAGACCTGTTCTTGACTCATGTATTAACTAATTATTAAATCTGTTTTTAAGCATTCAGAGATTTTACTTTTATGCTATTTCTGATTTTTTGTTTAATTTTAATGCATCAGATTGTATTTCACCAAATTGGATAAAAAAGCTAGACATAAGTACATGCTATTTGTAAGAAACATACTTTAAGTATAAAGATACAGATCAAATGTAAAAGAACGGGAAAAAATATACCATGCAAACTAAACTCTAAGCATAGTAAGGTAAGACGGCTAGATCAGTACTATCCCTTTAGGGATTAAGAAAGCATATTACAAGAAATAGTAAGGTACACAATGATAACAGTATTTGTTCACCAAGAAGGATTAACAATCCTAAATATGAATGTATATAAAAGCTTCAAGTAAATGAAACAAAAATTTATAAAACTGAAAAGAGAAAGGAATGATTTCAAAAAAGTGTTGATTTAAAACCTCTGTACCAGTAACTGATTGAACAAGTAAACAACAAAATACTAATACTTTGAGCCAATTTGTCCTTATTGAACTTTATGGAACACTGGGAACAACCAGAGGATTAATTTTTGTTTCAAAGGTACATGGAACATTAACTACATTACAGGTCATATAACAACCACCAATAAATTTTGAAATATAGATTTCATAAAGTGTCTTCTCTGATCACAACAGAATTAACTTAGAAATAAATTATAACCTCTTAAGAAATGAAACAATTGACTTTTAAATAGCCTACATTTCAAAGACAAACTCACAAGAGGAAGTAAAAAATATTTTATTTATTGCTTAATTGAAATTTATTGATTGTAAATATTTATGGTGTAAAGAGTTATATTTCAATACATGTATACAATGTGTGGTGATTAAACAAGTATAGTCAGCATATTCATCAGCTCAAAACTTAATAATTTTTTGAATATATTTTAAGCTAAGCAATAAACACAAATATTAACATTTCAGAATGCAGTTAAAGCAGTGCTTAGATAGAAAATAGAGATTTAAATGCCTGTGTTAAAGACAAAGAGAGATGTAACATCAATGAACTAAACTGCCATCTTAAGAAGCTAAGAAAAAAAGATAAATTAGAAACAAGTATTTGAAAATAATATATTAAAAACAGAAATTGATGAAATAGAAAACAAAATTAAGAAAATGTTTTATATAACACATTATAATTTGAAAATATAAAATTATCTCTAGCAAGAGTGAACAAGACAAATAGAGACAAAATAAAAATTATAAATATGAGAAAATAAACAAATTTTCAGAAATCCTATAGCTTTAAAATAACAATAGCATAATGCTATAAAAATCATGACAATAAATTATGAAAACTTAGATAAAATGGGTAATTTACTTGAAAACAAAAATTATCAAAACTAATTCAAGAAGAAATAGAAAATCTGAATACCTCTATCTATTAAGAAAATTAAATTCATGATCATATAACCTTTCCACAAAGGTCCAAGGCTAGATGGCTTTATTGGTAGATTCTATCACAAAAAAAGTGTATAAGAAATAATACCAAAGAAGAAATAGAAAATCTGAATACCTCTATCTATTAAGAAAATTAAATTCATAATCATATAACCTTTCCACAAAGGTCTAAGGCTAGATGGCTTTATTGGTAGATTCTATCACAAAAAAAGTGTATAAGAAATAATACCAAGCTTATTTAATTTCCTCAGAAAATATATTACTCCACAACAAGTTTTATGAAGAAAATTTCAGAGAAAAGTTTTGGTATAATTCCAATACCAAAATTGGGTAAGAATTTGCAAGGAAAAAATCTCACAAACATCAAAGCAACAATTCTCAGGAAATCATTAGCAAGTTGACTGCAGCTCTCCCTAAAGCAATAAATAGTACATCATGAGCATATGGATGTTAATGTTAACCAAGAAATGCAAAGCATGTTTTGTATTCAAAATTAATCAGTATAACTCACCATGTTAATACATTACAGGAGTGAAAAAAACAATAGATGTAGAAAAAGCTTTTGGCAAAACTCAGCACCCAATGGTGATAAACATCTTAGTGATTCCCTCCCTTGAAAAAGAGGAATCTTCACAAACGTGCAGCTAGCACCGTCTATAGAGGTAAAACATTGCATGATGTTCCCATAATATCAGGAAAAAGATAGGAATATCTGCTCTCTAGATAAATAAATATTTTAAAGATACAGTTCTCCCCAACTTGATCTAGAGATAAAAAGCACTCCTGATCCTTGATCCCTGCATATTTTTCTGAGAAGTTGACAAGATGAATCTAGAACGTCTGTGGAAATGCAAGCGATCTGAGATGGTAATTATGAAAAAGAAGAGCCAAGCTGCAGCCTCATACTACTGTAGTCATCACAGTAGTATGATAATGTTAAAAGAATAATACGTGACTCAAGAGAACACACTAGAGAGTCCAGACATAGAAGCACATAATTGTTTTTTTTTTTAATTTTGTCAACTGATTTTTGACAATGGAATAAAAAAGTGAATCTTGACACCTACCTCACCACATACTTATAATATCATTTGAAATGGATCAGAGAAATACATCTATATGAGAACCATAAAGCTTTTAGAAAAACACAAAAATCTTTGGTTTAAGGCAAAATAAGTTTTAGAGAGGACACACACACACACACAAGTGATCATAA
>NW_007735691.1:0-955 GCF_000696425.1 Galeopterus variegatus | reverse complement strand
GTGACCAATTGCTCTAATACTATTTGATGGATCTTGGATGTGATGAGCACCATTTTGCACACAATAAGCACAAAATAGTCGCCAGCCCTTGCCTTTGTAAGAAACCTCATGATTTCTGAGAAACAGAAACCCTATTGCTTCCACATGGGCACAATTCTCCACCTTGGTCCCATAGCTTCCACATTAGCATAATGCCCCTCCTTGATTGTATCAGCCAGCTGTTGGTGCCTTATATAAGCTCTCTCACCTGCACACCTGGTGCTGTCCTCCATTTTGAGGGCAGCCCCAGCTTCCCTCCACATTGAGTGCAGCCTGGCAGATTCTTTTCCTTTAAAAAACTTGATCAGGTGCTGGCCCATGGCTCACTTGGGAGAGTGCAGTGCTGATAAGACCAAGGACATAGGTTCAGATCCCTATATAGGGATGACTGGTTAGCTCACTTGGGAGAGAGTGGTGCTGACAACACCAAGTCAAGGGTTAAGATCACCTTACTGGTCATTTTTAAAAAAAATGATAAATAAATAAATATAAATAAAAATAAAAAAATAAAAAACTTGATAGGTACCCAGAATTTTGGCTAACTTTCTTTCATTTTGGTGAAGAAACCTGGGAAGGGTTCTGACTGATGTTCTTGGACAATCCCCACCTGAATTGATTGGCCCTCGTCCACCCTTCCTGGACCTGCTCAACTGGGTACCTCTGGGACTCTCTCCTTTTGCCATTTCAGACCAACACAACCAACTTTAGCCTCAATTCAGGGTGAGTCAATGGGTCTGTCCTACTTCTACAGGTTCCCCGTACCACTCTCTATGCCTACTGTCTTTATGAAGCCCAGGCACCTGGCTGAGGGAACCCCTCTCATGCCTCCCAGCTATTGGAGGTTGGTGGCTTTTTTCTTGAAAAGAAGGTGCACAGCAAAGAGGACACTCTTTGTTGGTACCCTTCTTCTACTAGG
>NW_007735690.1:74229-74521 GCF_000696425.1 Galeopterus variegatus | reverse complement strand
CTCTTCTGTTTCATTGACCTATGTTTCTCTCTGCCAGTACCACACAGTTTTCATTGCTGTACCTACATAGTAAGTCTTGAAATCAGCTAGAGTGATTCTTCCTATTTTATTTATTTTTCAAAAATTGTTTTAGAAATTGTAGTTCCTTTGTCTTTCTATAATAATTTTAAATTGATCTTGCCTATATCTATAAAACAATTTGCTGGGTACTTGATAGAAATTTTGTGTCCTTTTTTTAAAAAACATAACTTTCTATAGCTAGCATGCATTTTTTTGTGTTATTTTTAATAGG
>NW_007735690.1:67560-72876 GCF_000696425.1 Galeopterus variegatus | reverse complement strand
AAATGGCATCTTCCCTGAACAGGGAAATTGCATTTCTTTAAAGGAAATAGTCACATAAAATGAGAAATATCGTTTTTAAATGATCATTAGTGATGACCCAATGGGTACATTCCAGAAGAAATGGAATCAGTCTTCCCCCTTGTGGATAACTAGGAAAGTACCTTATTTTCCCCACTATAGGTTACATGTAAGAGTGCTGAGGAAATGGTAGGGTATGTGGTTTTTTCCTTCTCATTTAAAAGTAATAGGAAATATATTTTGGACACAATTTGTGTTAAGGTAACTAGACATATCTTTGTAATAGCTAATTGGCTTTACTTTTGGTATTTTATAATAACAATAAATGTAAGTAAAGGAGGTGATGTTATATATATTTTACATTTATACATATATATACATGCATATATTATATACACACAATTTAGCATTTTCTGTCTCACATGCCCAGAGCAGTGGTAAGTCATTCTCCATATCCCTGTCTAGATCTGGTAAACTGAAAGTTTCAGGATGTACAAGGAGGTGGTGGGCAAGGAGCTCTGGGACTCATTATACACACAATTTAGCATTTTCTGTCTCACATGCCCAGAGCAGTGGTAAGTCATTCTCCATGTCCCTGTCTAGATCTGGTAAACTGAAAGTTTCAGGATGTACAAGGAGGTGGTGGGCAAGGAGCTCCGGGACTCACAGGAGAGGTAACAATAATAATCACATCATTTTGGGGGAGGTTACTATAGTTCAGGAGCGATTCTTATTCAATTTGACTATCTTTAATTCCCATAACAAGCTAATGCTGTTATTATTCCCATTTTACAGCTGAGAAAATTGAGACTCAGAGGGGCTGAGTACCTTGCTCCTTGCTCAAAGTCACACAGCTGGGAAGTGGCAGAGCTGGGATATGAAGGAAGGCCTGCCTGACCCCAAAGCCCTGTTTCTCAATGCACCTGGAGGGCTAGAGGCAGACTCCCTGTGAGGGGCACGGGGAAAGCTCCGAGAGGCTCTGGGCTCTGGGGCAAGGCAGGAGGCCTGCTTCTTGTCCCTGGGAGGTCATGGCCATTCTCTCGGTAACACAGTCTGAGAAAGGGGGGCGGAAGTGGTCGGAGCATGTGTTAAGAGTTAATTAGTTTCCCCCAAATTCATATGTTGAAGTCCTAACCCCTAGGACCCCCCAATGTGACTATATTTGGACATAGTTTTTAAAGGGTTAATTAAGTTAAAATGTGGTTATTAGGGTAGGCTCTAATCCAATGTAACTGGTGTCCTTATAAGAAGATGAAATATGGACACAGACACACACAGAGGAAGACCATGTGAAGACATGGGGAGAAGATAGCCATCTGCAAGCCAAGAAGAGAGGCCTAGGGAGAAACCAACCCTGCCTGCCCACACCCTGATCTCAGACTTCTGGCCTCCAGAACTATGAGAAAGTAGAATTTCTGTTTAAGCCACCCAGTCTGTGGCTGCACAAGCAAACAAAGACGGCACCTTTGGTCATCTGGGAGGTTTCCTGGAGGCTGTTTGCTACTGGCTCACCTGGGGTGGGAGTGGGCTGCCACATAGGAAGGCACAGAATGGGGAAATGTCAGATTTTAGGGGTGGGGAACTTGCTGTCAATAATGAAGAGGCAGCCAAAATACCAGGAATGCCAGGCCAAAGAGTTTGGATTTGGTTTCCTAAGCAAGAAGGAACCACCAAGATTTTGAGCAAGAAAGTGATGCAGCAAAACCAGTATTTTAGAAAGAGAAGTCGGCAGCAGATTGGGTTGGGGCAGTGTTTTTGAAGGTTGGGACCAGCCGAGAGAGTTGTCCAGGACCAGAGTTAGGGTCAGGGTGAGAAGTGGATCCCCCGGGGAAAGACGAGTGCTTAGGTGACACCGAGGCTGTGCACGAGGGACCCAGATGCACTGTCTGGTAGGCAAGGGGTGTCGAGACCAGAGCTGCAGAGAGCAGGGCCTCAAGGAGGAGCTGTCAAACACTCAGGTGGCATCGGCCTCGTTACTGTGACTGGCAACCACATCTTTGATTTGCCAGTGTTGGAAAGCAGATATTACTTTTAAAGTGAAGTTTGTCCTCCTGACACTACATACTTGTTAGTGAATTAGAATAGAGGGCTGGAGAGGAGCTCATCCGGTAGTCTGGCAGAAAGGGAAAATTAAATATGTCACCACTCCTTTCAGGGAGTGATGAAGGTCATAAAAGGTACTGGGTGATTTTTACATCCTTAAAAAGCTATGGAAACCTTGGCCTGGGCCTGCTCTGGGATGATTTAGAATAGGAACTTCATAGAGATGTTCCCTGGAAAACAATAGAAAATGTAAATATTCTGGAAGGAAGGGAAGGTGCCAGAAGCATGGGGGAGAGTGGAAACTTCCCCAGACAGTCAGAGGAAGGTTCTTCCTCTGATGACCAAGTGAGGGACTTGTGACCAAAGGCAGCCGAGTCTGCCCAACAGACCAACCACAACAAAGCCCATGAGCTTCTGGGTGATAAAGGTGTCACTCCAGGAAGAGGAAGGAAGACAATTTGACCACCAGAGGCACAATGTGGTGGGTTTTAGCTTCCCCCACAGCATAGAAAACTAAGTTGCAGTTGAAACAGAGTCTGCGCTGCAGATGAGCCACAGCACTGATTCCGGCTCCTCACTGAGCTAGGGGTTCACGCCCAGGAGCACCACCGTGGTGGATGTCTCTGCATGGGCTTCTGCACCCTGAGCCTTTTCCATCTCCATTCTCTTGGCTGACTTTGCTTGGGCATTTGCCCTCAGATCCGTTCCCTGGAGGTGTAAAGTTTGGCTGCAGCCCGGCCCCACTACAGACAGCCTTCCCTGATCACTCCAGCCTTTGCTAATCCCTGCTTTCTCAGAACTGCAACTGCACTCAGCTGTGTGGGGACCATGTGTTCCTGGAGCTCCAGGACAGTAGGAACTTCAAACATCCTGCCTGCGCTGTCCTCACCTGCTCCTGCCAGGATGGGTCAGATGGTCCTTGTTACACAGATGAGGTATGAGTATAGGAAGGGCTAGTGTCACTCCCCATCTAGACTGTGCCATCTGTCCTGGCAGAAAGCACATGCTTCTGCAGAGAGGGGCTAACAGCACAGGTTCTGGAGTCAGAGGGACCTGGGACAAGGCACTTAGCCACACTGACCCCAAGTACTGCATCTCCAGAACGGGAATCCAAATCTCCGGCCCTGGGATTTTGAGGGTTACTTGTGAGGACACATTTAAAGTGCTTCCTTGGCACACAGCCTGTTGCCACGGCCTGGCTCCACCATTCTGCAGCCCTGGACAAGTCATTCCCCATCTCTGGGTGGGATTATACCTGGCTGGTCCCTGGGTGTGAGGATCTAGTGAAGATCCAGTAAGGCCATAGAAGGCCAATGCCTGGTGAGCTGGCAGGGACCTCCTGGTGTTGGGCCTACAGTGGTGGGGCTTCTGCTGGACCAAAGGTTGGAGCTACAGGCCTTTTGTTCCCAGTCTGAGAAAGTTCCAGCTTACACGGTGAATTTGGTGCACTTTCTCCAGGGCTCTGTGCTGGCTGGGAGGCCTGAGGGCTTGCTATGGAACCTCCAGAACCCTGACTTCCACAGCAGCCATGAGGAGGAGACGCTCTAAAGGACACCCCAAACTGCTTGCAGGTAGAGAAGGGCATCGACCCCACAGAAGGCCTGTGGGGTTGTCTTTAAATTTGCTATATTTATGGGGAGGGCCAGGCCTAGTATGTGTGGTGGAATGAGGAAGGCAAGTTGCGATGCACCGTCCCTTTATGTAAAGTCACTTCTGTACATCTGTGTCTGCAGACACACGTGGGCCAGCCTAGAAGGACACTCAGCAAGCCAGGAGGGATGAAGCGTGGTTAGTGCACGTGACCAGATTATAGATATTCTCCATCACCTGCGTGTTCTTGCCACATCTCATTACAACCCACAATGCAGATATTTAAATAGACTCACCTTTTCATTACAAAAATATCTACTTTGTCCCAAGCAAAATATATCTGTGAAATCATGATTTTGATGTGATCATTATATTTTTAAACATACATTAAAATAAGTATATTTTGCTATTAAAATAAAAAATGTTCACCTGTGTGTCACCTGAATTTTTTTCATATATTGCTTTTGAACAACTGGAAAAATAAATAAATACATTAAAATAAGTATATTTTGCTATTAAAATAAAAAATGTTCACCTGTGTGTCACCTGAGTTTTTTTCATATATTGCTTTTGAACAACTGGAAAAATAAATACATACTTCAGCTTCAGAGTTCAACTGCTGAAACTTGAACTCCAGCCCTGCTATTTACTACTGGGAATTTATTACTCAATAAATTCATAACCTCTTTAAGCCTCTTTTCTTTAACTTCACATAGCGGTAATAATGGCACCCACTGATAAGATTAAGAAGAAATAAAACAATTGATGAAAAATGATTGGCATGGCTCCTGCCATAGAGTAACCACTCAAATAAATGTGACTTAATGATTGGCCACAGGGACTGGGGCTTCATCACAGTGAGGTAACTGGTACTAGATTTGCCCTCCCAGTGTTAGCAACTAGAAAAGTGGCTGAAATAGGAAACACTCTTTTAAGACCATGTGAAACAGAAAATGCAGGACAATGATTTAGGGGAGAAAGAACAAATGAGGTGAGCCCTCATTTGTTAAAATCACCCCAGCTTTCTATCTGAAGACACTGCCATGGTGCATTTGTCAAAACTCATAGATCTGCACACTCAAACGTATGAATTCTGCTATATATAATTATATCTCAATAAAACTAACTAAAATGAAAGGCATATAAAAACCTGAACTATTTTTATTATTCAAAATATTTTAACATTTACTTGTATGTATTTGTGGGGTACAGTATGTTGTTTCAATACGTGCATATACTGCACAATGATTCGCGTAGCTAGATAGCATGGTTTTGAACCCATTAGTCCACCACTTCTCCTCCTCCCTGCCCACCACTGGTAAACATTACTCTACTCTCTACTTCTATGAGAACCACTTCTTTTTTTTTTAGATTCCACATGAGTGATATCATGCTGTATTTGTCTTTTTGTGCTTGACTCATTTCACTTAAAATGATGTTGTCCAGTTCTATCCATGTTGCTGCAAATAACAGGATATCATTTTTTAAATAGCAAAGTAGTATTTCATTGTGCATATATACAACAGGTTTTTCTTGTCCACTCATTCATTGATGAACATTTACGTTGATTTCATCTCTTGGCTGTTGTGAATAGTGCTGCAGTGAACATGGGAATGCAGGTGTCTCTTTGATATATTAATTTCAGTTCTTTTGGGTATATACCCA
>NW_007735690.1:56778-66960 GCF_000696425.1 Galeopterus variegatus | reverse complement strand
AAAACAGGGATGATAGCGTGATAGTATAAGTTCCCTATAGCCCATTCTTCCCATTTATATGACTAAAAACTGCAGGAAATACAAAAACTACCTACCTGAGGACTCTAAAAAGTAGACAAAATCAGATTGTGGAGGAGAGTCCAAACTTGCACATGGACAAGTGATCCATGCAGGGGAGACATCCCAAGTTCTCTCTCTCTCTCTTTCCCTCTCTTCCTCCCTCTTTCTGTTTCTCTCTCAGCTATGCCCAGAGGGCAGGCTGCAATGACACAACAGCAAGGCAGTGGTGGCAGCAGGAGAACTCCCCCTTTTTGGTCAAAGGAACCAGGACACAAATATACCCTTTTGATTCCATTTATATAAAGTTCTAGAAAATGTAAATAATCTACATGATAGAGAGCAGATGAGGAGTTGCCTGGGGATGGGAAGGAAGGGAGGATGGATTACAGAAGTGCGTGGCGAAATTTTTGGCACTGATAGAAATTCTTATTGTGGTGATGGTTTCTCGGGTGTGTACAGATGTGAAAACTGGTCAAATTGTACACTTTGAATATATGCAGTTCATTGTTCTTTAATTATAATGATAAAGTTATTAAAATGGGAAAAGACTTGGGTACTCAAAATACACACATTGTTAATATGCACATGAAAAGATGCTCAACGTCATTAGTTGCTCAACATCATCAGGAAAATGCAAATTAAAACCACAATGCTATACCACTACACACCCACTCTAATGGCAAAAATTAGAAGGTGGTTGTGAGAATGTGAAGAAACTAGAACTTTCCTACATTCCTGTTGGACATGATACATCCACTTTGGAAACAGGTCGGCAGTTTCTAATTTACCACTTACCATGTGATCAAGCTATTCAAATCCTAGCTATTTATGTACAAGAAATGAAAGCCATACTTACACAAAGTCATGTACATAACTATTCATAGCAGCGTTATCCACAGTGGAAACAATTGAAATGTCTATTACACAGATGATGGGTAAACAAAACCATGTTATGCCATAGAATGGTACGCTACTCATCAATAAAAAGGAGCAGACAGAATGCCGCCACAAGGATGACTCTTAAAAACACGGTGCTGAATAAAAGAAGCTAGCTACACACAAACGAGATTTTGTACATACTGTGAGAT
Source organism: Galeopterus variegatus (assembly GCF_000696425.1). Taxonomy (NCBI): domain Eukaryota; kingdom Metazoa; phylum Chordata; class Mammalia; order Dermoptera; family Cynocephalidae; genus Galeopterus; species Galeopterus variegatus. The sequence goes on along the minus strand of NW_007735690.1, from coordinate 65,812 downwards.
TCCATTTATTCTAGAATGGGCAAAATGAATCTATAGTATCAAAAAGCAATGAATGGTTGCTTGGGGTTGGGAAGCAGTGGGGGTATTACCTGAAAAGAGGCATTTCTATATATTAATTTTGGGGTTGTTACATGGGCGTATAGATTTGTGAACAGTATACTTTATGGTGTATGTAAAGCAGACCTCAATAAAGTTGATCTTTTAAAAGGTAACAGGGCTGGCCCGTGGCTCACCTGGTAGAGCACCAAGGCTGATAACACCAAAGTCAAGGGTTCGGATCCCTGCCCCCTCCCCCAATAAAATAAAATAAAAAGTGATTACATAATATGAAATAAAATTATATACAACTAAAGAGATCAAAACAACATGGTATTGACACTAAGAGAGACAAAGAGATAGCTAGAAAATCAAATTCTAGAAACTGACTTGAGTTTGCAATAGTTAAGAATTTAAAATGTGGCTATTTTGGTATTTCAAATCAGGTTGGGGGAGAAATACATTATTCATAAATGATGTTGAGTCAACTGTCTAACCATTCAAAATATAAAATAAAATTAGAGGCTTATTTATTACCACTGGCAAAAAATAAATTCCACATGGATTAAAGAGTCAGATCTATAAAAAAGAAAAGTAAGCTCAATAGCCCAGCAGTAATAGGCTCTAGGGTCTGTGAGCTCAGGGTGGAGTGACAGGGGGAGCCTGCCTGGTTTGGAGAAGGCTGGCTGGGTCACAGCTTGCTTGGAATCCAGCTCCAGGGAAGCCCAAAGCCCTGGAGAGGCCCAGGCCTCGGGACACGTGGTGTTGTGCCAGGTGCGGCTCTGCCACCTTAAGCCCTAAGGTTGGAGACCAGCTTTGAACCCCTCCTCTACAGCTGTTTACTTTCCTGGCCCTGCACTGAGGCTCAATTCTCCAGTCTGTGAAATGGCATCACAGTGGAGCACTTCCCAACTGGAAAATCTGTAATGAGGTCCTCATGACATACCGCATGGAAATTGCCCCTGGTGGTGGCTGACACTAGGAGGTGTCAACAATGCTGGTCCCTCCCCTCTGAGCAGGAGCACCCAGCCTGGGAGAGGAGCTGGGCGGTGGCTCTGCAGGAGAGAGCAGGCATCCCGCACAGCCAGTTCCTCCATGGCCGTCTCGACGGTCTTGCTCGTGCTCACGAGTGACGGGGGAAGAACCACACAGGAGAGGAGGCAGCTGAAATAAGTGACAAGAGCTGAGACCCATATCTCAGCCAGAGCTCTGAGGGGACTGGGAGGCTGGGGCACCCAGGTCCTGGGCAACTTGCTCTAGTTTCCTGGACTTAGTGGAAGAGATCCTCCCATGGGGGCTCTGGGTCACCCTAAGAGTCTCTGGGTGAGCTCACTGGCCCCAGTGCTGGAGATCTGATCTGATTGCAGAAGATGTCTGCACTCTCTTTGTTTCCCTGAGTCTCTTGGGAAGATCTAGATTTAGCTGCATCAAGAGGTAGGTGATGATCACAGGTGTTGGGTGTTTGGGCAGGAATCTCCATGGTAACGGAGCCATCTGGCTTTCTTGCCTGGCACCAGGCCTTATGACTTCATGGTGGAATCTTCTCTCAACAGGTAGAGGAGGATTTGCCAGGGCAAAGAGGAGGCCAAGAGGAGGAGATCTGCCGAGGGAGGCTTTGTCTTTTCAGCCAGAGTTTGAAGATTAGGCTTACTCATGACTCGGGGCTACTGCTGACTCCAAAGCGGGACACCGGGACAGTGTTCGCTGGAGAATGTGAGCGGCATCGTGCACGTGCCGTTTTATGAAGGCCCCTCTGGGGGGTGGTGGAGGCACACCTGGCCCAACCTTGCACTCACTGGGAAGTGGAGCCAGGGCCCAGGAGGGAAGACTGAGGAGTGGGAGAACCATCGGCTGCCCACAGGGAGAGTCGGCCCTGGCCAGCACCCACTAGATGGCAGGAAGGGTAAGCCTTAGGTGAGCCAGCCCACAGAAGGGGCCACGGTCACAGCAATTGCCTCTCCCCACAAGCTGCTCACGAGCTGGTACTGGGAGAACCCTGCAAGCCCTGTGCCAAAGCCCTTCCTCCACACAACCTGCCATCCCACCCGCCCACATGTGTCAGTGTCCTGGGGCTGCTGTATCAAATTACTGCAAATCTGGTGGCTTAACATAAATTTATTCTTTCACAGTTCTGGAGGCCAGGAGTCCAAAATCAAGGTGTCAGCAGGGCTGGTTTCTTCTGGGGGCTCAGAAAGAGAATCTGTTCCATGTCCCCCTCCTGGTTCTGGTGATGTTGGCAGTCTTTGGCATTCCTCGGCTTGGGGAAGCATCACTCCAATCTCTACCTTCACAGTCACATGACATTCTCCCTGTGTGACTGTGTCTAAGTTTCCCTCATCTCATAAGGACACCAGTCATAGGATTTAGGGCCCACACTGACCCAGTGTGACCTCACCTTAACTTGATTACATCTGCCAAAACCCTATTTCCAAATAAGGCCACATTCACATCCCAGGGATTAGGCCTTCCACATGTGCATGAGAAACACACAACATATAAGTCACAATGAAGAGAGCACAGGCTTTGGAGTGGGGCAGACTTGAGCAAAAATCCTGCTGCTGCCACTTAGCCCACCTCATCCCCTCAGCACAGCAGAGTTGGACAGGCAGGCTTGTCCTGGCAGGCCTCGCAAGGGCTACCTGAGAGAGAAAGGACAGCAGAGTACCGAGTGTCTGGGGTGGCAGAAATTCAACAAAAGTGGCCTGAGCTGGGAACCCGGGGCTCAGGAGGGGCCTGGCCCTGCTCTTCTGTAGCTTGCAGCCCGTGGGCCAGCAGGCACCTACCAAAGATTAGGACTTATGAAGGGGGCCTTGGTGTGAGGCTACATGCAGGGAGTTAGGAGTGAGCATGGCCCACAAGGGCATATGGCAGGAGAATTCATCAAATAGCACTCTTAAGGTTTGTATATCCCATAGTGTATAAAATTTGCCTTTAAAAAATTGAATTCTAGTTAATGACACATATGCTGCCGTGTTTACAGGTGAGTATACAAGTGACTGCAACTTTGAAATGCATCACAACAATCAGGTGGGCACAGGGATCAATAAATATGTGATAAGCAAATAGGAGCATACTTCAAAAAGTCTGTGGAAAATAAATTAAAAGATAATACAAATCTTTCCATGAACTTATTGAAGTACACTCATTTGACAAAACAGTAATAATAGAATATAGAAAGTGGGTATATATGTGGGTGTTCATTATACAATTCTTTCAGTTTCTCTATGTGTATGAAAATTTTCATAATAAAATGTTGGGGTGAAGGAAAACAATTATAATTTATGGTATTGGCAATCTAACACACTGTTCCTCTCAACTAGACCGATGGTGTTGCATGGTGGGTAAGGGCTCCAATTCTGGAGCCAGGCTGGGTTCAAAGTATGGCACTTCTGCTTACTAGCTGTGTGGGACCTTGTACAAGTCATTTAACCTCTATGACTTAATAGCACCAAATTTATGCTTTGATGATTAAATGAGAGTGTGTATAAAGCACAATCCCTAGCACATAGTAAGCACAAAAGTATGAGTTCTTTTATTACTTTTCTATTATTATTATTGGGTTTACTTTGGCAGCTGGCCAATAAGTAGATACTAAATATTTTAAATAATTCAAGAAGTACTACTTCAACTTCCACTATACCCATGTTAATACATGAGATGCTAACACTGGGTTACCCGAGGCTCACAAGAGCTTGTGGCAGGGGAAGGGGACCCAAGGACCGGATGCCCCAGTGAGAGTCAGGAAGGCAGGAGGCCAGACCACAACAGGTCTTTCCAGGGCCCAGAGCCCACAAATGGGACAGCCCAAGGGCTCTCTCAGGGTCAAAGGGTCCCACCATGTACCCAGTGGGCTCTGGATCTGGCACTGACAGGCAATGTGAAGAATAGGCTGGTTTTTCACTGCTAGGTCCTCAGACCCCCATGTCCCCTCTGAGCCTGGGAAGTGATTCCTCATTCCCCTCCCACCCTCTCCCCCAGCTTCTCCTTCCTGTCAACATCGGGTCTTGCAAGGACTTAATTCTTGGCCAAGCCCAATTTGATATTCTCTTTCTTCCTCCTTCCTTCCCTCCCACACTTCTTTCCTTCCAATATTTGGTGTACCACATACCAGGCCTTTTCTAGGCCCAGGGGATAAGGAGGTGAACTAGACAGATGGGCCCTGCCATGGTAGAATTTATAGCTGGTGGGGTGAGAGACATTGATCAAGTGCCCATGCAGACGACTGGTCCACAGCAGAGGAAGGGTGCTCTGACTGAGAGGTGTCAGGGTGGCGGGAGTCAATAAGTGACACTATAAGCCAGGGAAGTAGGGGAAGTGACCTTGAGCCAAGCAATCAGGAAAAAGGAAAGGAAAGAGATTGTAGGCAGGAGCATTGGCATGTGCTAAGGCCCTGTGGCAAGAAGATGGTTGGTGAATGAGAGGGACCAAGAGAAGGTCCTCATGGCTGGACAGAGGGAAGATAATATGACATGAGTGGAGAGTCAGCAGATTAGTTGAAAAAGTAACAATTTGTTGCAAAAATTTTTTTCAACCTTTTTAGAAAAAGTATTAATTAAGCATCTACTATGATCCAGGAGCACCAGATAAACAAGACCAGGGCACACATAGAACAGGCAGACCACAGACCAAGAACATTTCAGCAAGGAAGAAGTAATCTGGAGTCACCCTGAGGGAAGGCTGAGGTCTGGGAAGGCTCCTGAGCTGAGTTGAGGAGCAGATCTGTGCACTGGTCAGGACCAAAGTAGGCTTGACTAAGCAATGACAAGAAGGCTGGTGTGCGGGGAGCTAGCAGGGTGGAAGGCATACAAAATGGGGTTGCAGATGCTGGCAGGCCAGGGCACCTCTGTCCCAGGGCCAGACCCCAATGGGCCCCTGTCCTGGCCCCCGAGGGCTGCTAGGGCTCCTGGAGCAGTGCACCACTAGCTAAGAGCTCGGAGACTGGAGACAGACGGCCCCACTCAACCCCAGCTTGGCCACTTGCTAATAGAGTAGCTTGGGGAATGTTTCAGCCTCAGTTACCCTATAAAAGAGAGAGAACAATTATAGCTGCTCTTAGAGCCATTGTCAGAATCACAGACAACAAACAAGGCACTCCTGGTGGGAGGCATTGCCAGACTTCTGCAGAGGAGAGCCACAGTCAGGCTTGGGCTTTTTAAGACCCCCTGGCCTCCAGTGCAGGCAGGGATTGGGGAGGGAGCTAGAGTGGCTGGGGAAGTTGGGTACAGTGACAGAAGGCACAACTTTCTCTTCCCAGGTGTCCCAGAAGGGCTGCGAGGCTGAGCCCAGAGCCTCGTCCTTTCCCAGCCTCCTGGAGGAGGAGGACCCAGGGCCTTCGCCCCAGCAGTCACAGGTCACCAGTTCAAGTGGCAAGGAGACTCTCAGCTCCCTCAACCTCTCCCATGGGGCCCTGGGGGCCTGGGAGTACCTACCTTTCTTCCGCACCTATGGGCAGCTCCTGGCTGAGGAGGAATTGGCCCCGCAGCCTGAGGTTTGCAGAGACCAGGAAAGAAGCTGGAGTATCAGAGATGTGCCATTCCTGGAGGACTCAGCACTGGCCAATGGATTCTTCCCTTACTACCGCTCCGAGGAGGAGATTTTTCCCAGCCTGGCCCTTCCCAGCAGGTCATTCAGGGGTTCCCAAGATCCACCCACCAGGAGGGAGGCACAAGCTGGCTGCTTCTGCAGGATGACAGCCAGGGACGAATACTGTGTGAGTTGAGGAGGCTACAGAAGGGTGGGGCCTGAGCACCAGGCCCCTGGCATCCTTCCAACCTCTGTCTCAGGGCTAGACCCCAGTGGGCCCCCGGCTTGGCTCCTGTCCAGGCCCCCCAGGGCTGCTGGGGCTCCTGGAGCAGTGCACCACTAGCGTGTGTGAGTTGAGGAGGCTACAGAAGGGTGGGGCCTGAGCACCAGGCCCCTGGCATCCTTCCCACCTCTGTCTCAGGGCCAGACCCCAGTGGGCCCCTGGCTTGGCTCCTGTCCAGGCCCCCAAGGGCTGCTGGGGCTCCTGGAGCAGTGCACCACTAGCTAAGAGCTCAGAGACTGGAGGCAGATGGCCCTACTCAACCCCAGCTTGGCCACTTGCTAATAGACTATCTTGGGGAATGTTTCAGCCTCCATTTCCCTATAAAAGAGAGAGAACAATTGTAGCTACTCTTAGAGCCATTGTCAGAATCACAGACAACAATGTGCCAATAGGCCTTGGCCTGATGTTGAGCTCATAGAAACATGTATTTAGTCCTTCTGACTAACTAGGCACCCAGACAAATGCTTCACATGCATCATCTCATTTAATCCTGACACTAATCCTGAGATAGGTCTTACTATTATTCCCATTTTGTGGATGAGCAGAACAAGTGTCAGAGAAATTAAATGACTTGGGTAAGAACACATAGCTATCAAGTAGCAAACCTGGGATTTGACCCAAAACCCATACCCTATAACGTTACTACTAGCCACCACCAGCACCAGGCAGCTGGGCACTGTGTCCTGTGACTGCAAAGATGGAGGAGGCAAAATGGGTGGGTTCTGATCCTAGACACACCCTCCCAGCAGTGTGCCCATGCATGGGTTAGTGACGTTGCCGAGGTCTTTCCCTCTGTAGAACAGGCATGGGCCTGCTTCTTCCTGACCGCCACTGTGGTGCGGCAGACACAGCCCAGTCCTGGGCATCTGGGCCTGAACCTGGAAGCTGGGCTTGCATCTGGCTTACTTTCTTGTTTCCTTCTGATCCAGGCTGCCTTGTCTGGCCCAGACCTCTCCTCTGGGTCTTCACACTCACCGGGCAGCTGTGCCATACTGCAGGTATCAGCGGGGTGCTCCCAGGACAGCTGCCTGGAAGACCCTCTCCCCTTTTGTGCCTCAGAATTTGTGCCTTACTACAGAACCCCTGAGGAGGGGCTACGCACTAGCCCCGGGCCTCCTGCCTCTCTGTGTGGGAACCAGGGGCCCTCAGCGTGGCTGCCCCGGCCTGGTACAGCCACGCTGTGAGGGTGTAGGAGCTGGCTGCAGCAGAACAGGCCCCCAGCACCCACTGACCAGCCAGGGGTGAAGGCAACTGGGGGTGAGTTTCCCAGAGATCAGTCAGTTTGCCCCTGGGACCCTAACCCTCAGGCTTTTATACCTCCTGCCTCAGTGCCGGCAGCCACCAATAAAGAGCATCCCACCCCTTGGCAGGCTCTTCCAGCCTCTCTCAGTCCACCAAGCTGCACCTTGCTAGCGTGAGGCTGCACCCTGGGTATCTGGCTCAGCAGGCCTGGGGTTTGCCTTTCTTCTCGAGGAGTGGAGGGAAGAGCTCAGCCTGTGCCCCACGTTCAGACACCTCACCACACCCCACTCCCAGGAAGTGACCCCTCCCACCCCAGGCTGCCCCCACTTTGTTCTCCTAGATGGAAAAACTGCTGGATGAGAAGCAAACAGCTGCACCAAAAGTAGCTCCACAGCGGAATGCCTGTCTTGTCCAGCGCTAGGCTCGGACCGCATTCCCTCTGCAGCCTGTCCCAAGCTCAAACAGAGGGCGCAGGGGCCGCCTGAAAAGCTGAGGGGTGCAAACGCCCGGAGGCTGGTTTTGTAAATAAATCATTTCACTACAAGTGTTGGAGCTGGTGCACTAATTTGATGCTTTAGAGTTAGTATTTGCACCTTCCATTTATTATTTACTATGTGCTAGGCACCTTACAGAGATCACTTCCATAATCTTTAGTAGACCTTGATGTCATTTCCATTCCACAGATGAAGAAACAGGCTCAGAGAGGTTAAGTAGTGTGCCTGAGCTTGCACAGCAAACAGTAGAGCTGAGATTCACACCAGCTCTGTCTAGCCTGGGAGCCTGAGTACTTAAGCACCTCCTCACTAAATCCTCCTTGGCAAGAAAAGAGCTAGATGCTGCCTTCCAGGCCTCCATGGACCCATCTCTCCTCCTCCTTTTCCTCATCGTCTCTGAGTCTTTCCTTCCCCTGCCCCTGCCCTCCGGCACAGCAGGTGGGCACAGGGACTCAGCACATGTCTGCCGCGGCCCTACCTTAGTCTCTGTGGACCTGTTCTCTGGTGCCCCAGCCTGACCCCTGGTGCAGGCCCTGAGGCTGAAGCATGTGGGGTGATGAGTGTATGTTCTCACCCTGCCCACTCCCGCGACCAGGCACGTGAATGTTGGTTCCTGTTTGAAACTTCTTTAGCACCCAGTTACACTCGTGTCCTGTGTTCACAGCCACTCTGTCCTGTGGTGCTGGTTTCATGTCCCCTCCCTGGGTGTGGGCTCTCTGCTTCTCCTGACACTCATGCACACCTCTGATCGGTGGATTCCTGCCCCTTCACCCAGGGGACTCCCTCACCTGCTCGCCATTCTTCCGGGTGATGGGGAAGTTCAGGAGGAGGAGGGGAGAGAAATCAATTGGTCACACTTGAGTTACATGCAAGAACTTTTTTTTAAAGTCCACTTTTTAAAACTTCCAGAGCACTCCTATGATTTCCCTTTGGGTTGGGGGATTTGGGGTAAGAAGTATGATGGAAGAAATAAAGGTACCTTTGCCAGGAAAACTCCCTGGCTTTGTTCTTACAGTGGGCAGATTGGCCTGTTCCCTTTCATTTCCCACAGGGGTGGGTCTAGACCTCATAATAGGAGCTGGCGACTTTAGGCCTTCACTACCCTCAAAGAAACCAACTGGGGCTGGGAGGTATCCATGCACATGTTAGAAAGGGGCTACTCTCTCCTCATGGAGCCCAAGCTGGGTCCAAGGTACGTCCCTCTATTCCTGTGTGTGTGGCATCTGGAGCAAGAGCAGGGCAGGGAGTCCTGCAGCCACCTGCTGGCAGCTCTTGAAGGAGCCGAGGATTCTCACTTGCTCGTAGAGCTGAAGAGAACCTCAGGAGTTTTCATGGCTATGGAGTTCTTATTAGGGAGCAGCTTGCGGGGAGGATCTGGAGCTAGGTGAGGGTTTGGATTTAGCTGGAAGAGCAGTCAGCTTCTGGTTCATCTGCTGGTGTTGCTGGGAGCTGTGCA
>NW_007735690.1:54281-55618 GCF_000696425.1 Galeopterus variegatus | reverse complement strand
TACAACATGGTGGCTGGCTTCCCCCAGAGCAAGTGATCCAAGAAGTCACATATTGTTACCTCTGCCACATTCCGTTGGGCACACGAATTAGGTATTATTCAATGTGGAAAGACCTCACAAAGCATGAATAGAGAGAATCATTGGGGCCATTTGGAGACTGGCTATCATAATGGCCTAACATAAGACACAGTACCAAGTTCTGGTGATTCATGGGGAGAGTGCTCACTCACGGAGCCAGGCCCTGCAGCTCAGGGGTGAGGACATCGGGGAGGTAGCATGAGCACTGTACTTGGAAAGATATGCTCAGGAGAAAAGCATCATTTCCCCAGCACCTAGTGGTATATACTATGTTTGAGTACCATAGTAGGTACTCAAGCATTAATTGTTGGATGGATGGATGAAGCATTGAAGAAGGCAGAAAAGGGTGCACATTCTGGTTACATGGAGGCTGAAGCCAGGGGAGGAGTGGAGGGAGGAGGATGGAAGGACAGGTGAGGCCAGACATGGAGAGCCTGGAACACCAGGCAGAAGAATGAAATGTTGTGCCATCGGCACTGGGGAGCCACTGAAACAACCTGAGCATTTTCCAGCCATGGCTGAGGGGAGGATTAGGTGCCACCTCAGTGTTTTCCACTTGTTCCTGACAAAGGCCAAAGTCTAAACCTCCTGGTATTTGCAGGTTTCCTGAGATTGGCTGTTCAGGGAGGCCCAGCAGCCTTTGTCCTCAGATGGAGGGTTTTCACAGGTCACTGTCTCTCTGCAGCCCGCGGCCCCGCCCACGTGTGTAAGGCACTTAGAAGGAAAGTGCTCGGTGGGGGATACTGAGGTGAGACAGGTTTGGGCTCAAAACAAGGAACCTTTGTGAGCATCCCTCTCCCCTGACACCATGTGCGAATCTGAAAGGTGTCCTCTCCATGAGGACATGGCTTTCTCTGACACAACTGCTTGGTGAGAGCTTCACAGACTGCTGTGATGCTGACTGCTGCCCCCTGGATGCTGAGGTCGGGCAGGGGCCACATGCCCGGCAGTGTGGGGTGGCTGGTAACAGAGGCAGGCAGGAACAGAGCCAGGATCCCGGATTGCAACAGACCCGTGCCAGGCTTGGGGCAGTGGGTGAGTTACCTGCTGCCTCTGCCAGGGTGCAGACCCCTCAGGGGGACTTGTCTGTCATGTAAGGCTGGTTCTCCTAAGGATTCTCACTGGACACAGCTTATGTCACTTAGGAAACCCCTGCATCTTTTGGAGAAAATTTACTCCACTTGGTTTTAGGATTTTATTCTTTAATTTTTTTCTTTGTACTTGCATCAAAAATAAGATCATTATGGAATCCTTTAAAA
>NW_007735690.1:50011-52574 GCF_000696425.1 Galeopterus variegatus | reverse complement strand
ATTGATGGTGGAGAAACTGAGACATGTATGCTGAGAGGTGGGGGTTGGGCAAGGGCCTTTGCGATAGTCACTTCTACTTCCTGGTCCAGGAGGTAGCTATTGGCTAAGGGCATGGGCCCCAGAGTCAAACAGATGGTGTGAATCTGTCATCCTTCACTCAGTTGTGTGGCTGTAGAGAAATTGCCTAACCTCCCTGAGCCTCATTGTCCCCACCTGTGGAGGGGTGAATTGCCTCACGGAATTCAATGAGATGGTGTGAACAGAGCATATAGAAACGCCAGCTTGGAGTCCTGAGGTGGAAACAAGCCTGGTGCATTTGAGGTCTTGATAAATCAAGGCAGGTGGAAAGATTGGGGTGTTACCTCTCTTTACTGGGGTGTTCTCCCCTCCAAGTACACAGTTCCTGAGAAGCCTCAGATGGGTCCTCATCAAACTTCTCCGAGGTTCACTCTGGCACCCTCAGCCTCCTGGGTCAGCATCTCTTCCATTGCCCAAGTGCTCTCTGCCAGCCAGTGCCCCAGAAAATGGGCCAGGAAACTGTCCCCAGCGAGCGAGCAGGTAGCCTGCACCTCTTTCCTCCTGAGCCCCAAGTGCTGTGCGGCAGCGCCCTCTCCTGGCACGTCTTGACAAGACACCCGCAGCTGGTGTCTCCATGGCTCAGAATTTCAGACTTCTTTGGACACCTGCTAAGAGGGGCCATGCCTACCTTCCAAAAGACAGGCGGAATATCGAGGCCTGGACTCTCCCAAGGTGCCCAGTGAATCAGCAGCGGCACGAGAACCAGAGCCCCGCAGCCCAGCCTCCCTGCCACTGCTTCACCCCTCACTTCTCAGCACTCGCCTGTCCTGCTTCTTGACCTCAAGTGTCAAACTGAACAGATGCTGATGGCCAAATACGGTCTGAACCTGCCTTCTCAAGGAGCTGTCAGCAAAGGAAGGAATCGTGCTCCCCATGAGGCGCTCTCACAGCACCTCAGAAATCACCTGTGCTGCTTTTCCTTCCCATCAGTCAGGGAAGGGCCTCCAAGCTCCCGTGGTGTGAGGCCAGTGCAGGAATGATGCCGCAGGGACGGATGCCCAAAGCAGAAAGACAGCACCTCACGTGGTCCTGTTTCATTCATTCGTGATTTCACTCACTCGTCACTAATTACCGTCCATCTGCTCTGTGGCAGAGCCCGAGAATGCGGCGGTGGAAGACAGGTCAGGCGGGTCCTACCCTCCTGGAGCAACCGGGCATTGCACGAAGACTGACCAACAAGGCGAGGGCTGCAAGGAGAAGCAGGGGAGTCTTGACAGAGGGCAACAAGGTCTCGACTTCCACTGAGGGGTCTGCAGAGGATGCTTCAGCATAGACCTGGAGGAAGAAAAAGCCGGCCTTGAGAAGGGCAGAGAGAGGAGCTGCAAGCAGAGGGTGGGATCGGTGCAAAGGCCCTGAGGTGGAAAAGTGGCTGGCACATCTGAGGGCCTGAAAGAAGCCAGGCTTCCATGATGCTACAGGAAATGCCGAGGGAGAAGCCCTGCTCCCAGGGGTGATGTGGACGACTCTTCAGCTCTGCTTTGTGTCTGGACGCTCTCTGGCTGCCAGCCATTGGCAGGCCCTTCAGACTTTGCCCATGGCTCCCCATTTAAGGCCCAGTTGACTGAATGCTGACTGTGCCCCAGGCCTGTGCCAGGCTCTGCAGGTCCAGAGGAGAATAAGGCAGTGCCCTATTCTCAGTGGGCTCACAGCCTGGCTGGGGATAAACTGTGAGTATAAGCCGTAGAGCGAGGATCAGTGATATGGATATGCTCAGATTATTCTGGAAACACAGTTGAAGGCTAGTGGATCCAGTGTGGAGTAGGGTGGTGAATGCTTCAAAGAAGGCCCATCAGGAGAAGGTGACAGCTAAGCAGAGTCTCAAAGGTATAGGGTGCAGGGGTTAGCCAGGGCAGAAGGGAGGAGAAGTGTTCCCCATGAGGGGGACTAGGGTTGGGGGTGGGAGGTGGGAAGTGGATGGGTGAAGGCCCGTCAGGAGAAGGTGACAGCTAAGCAGAGTCTCAAAGGTGTAGGGTGCAGGGGTTAGCCAGGGCAGAAGGGAGGAGAAGCGTTCCCCATGAGGGGGGCTAGAGTTGGGGGTGGGAGGTGGGAAGTGGATGGGTGGCCAGACCCTGTCCCACAGCCAGGCCTTCACACACCAAACTGGGGAATTGAAATTTATGCTCAAGGCCATGGGAGTCACTGCAGGTCAACACACAGAGCAGATTCAAGGTTTCAGAAGCTTGCTGTGGCAGCAGCTGGACAGTAAACACAGGACTCGGGCAGAGGGACCCCAGCGCTTTGATCCACCATAATCCAAGCAGGCAATGGCACAGGCTTGGGTTGAGCCATGTCAGGAGACAAACAGGGCTGGATTCTAGGGTCACAGAAGATATGGGACCCCAGGACCTCATGGTGGATGGGAGGAGGGCTTGGGAGAGAGAGGACTCAAGGATGACCACCAGGGTTCTGGTTTGGGTGGCTGCAGGGTGGGGGCACATTTCTCTAAGTCGAGGGGTCACTGAAGGAGGAACACTCTGGGGAGTTA
>NW_007735690.1:46929-49425 GCF_000696425.1 Galeopterus variegatus | reverse complement strand
ATGGGAGGAGGGCTTGGGAGAGAGAGGACTCAAGGATGACCACCAGGGTTCTGGTTTGGGTGGCTGCAGGGTGGGGGCACATTTCTCTAAGTCGAGGGGTCACTGAAGGAGGAACACTCTGGGGAGTTAGAGTTCATCAAGGGGTGTGGTGAGTTAGAGATGGCACGGTGGGCCATCTAGGTGGAGGGGTTGGGTAGAGAAAATGTTCTGGGCTCGGAAGTCAGGTCTGGGTTGAAGGCAAGGTGTGGGGGTTGTAAGCTGAGAGCTGGTGGTATGGGTGGGTGAGGGTTGAAATGATGGCCCTGAGGAGTCCCACATCCAAGGATGTGCAGGAGAGGAGGCACCAGGAATGGGATGACGAGAGCAGCTAGAGAAGGGGAGGAAAGCCAGGCGAGACCAGGTGCCCAGAGAAAAGAAGGGGCAGGAGGTAGGGTGGGGTCTCATCCCCCCCAGGCTGGACATGAGCAGCCAGCCCAGGGATGGGCTGCTTGGGTATAGCAGGTAGGCCTGGGGAGGGGACAGGAAAGGGACTTTGGGCTTGGCTGAGAGAGTGGTTGGGGAGGTGGGAGCCATGAGGTGGAGAGATTCAGGGTGCAGCCAGGAGACTGCAGGTCTGGGGAGCCTTCCCTGACTGCTTCCTGGAGCACAATGGACTCTCTCTTCAGTGCTCTCCTAGACTCCTCCATGCAGCATCTTAAACAAAAGCAGGGACCGGCACATACCTGGTGCTCAGGAAACCTCTGTTGTCTGAAAAGGCAAACAAGAATGGGCGGTGGGCCTCTAGTTGTCAGATGTTGTCAGCCTGTCCCATCTGCATGCCCTGCTGTGGTGGAATGTGCTCCGAGAGGTTGCCATTAGATAAGGAACTGAGGGAGGAAGGACGTGGGGTTTGCTTCTGGTCCTAATAACCGAGGGGGTCAACCCTCTGTGCAGTCTCCTTACCTCGCCGGCAGCGGCCCTGCTCTCCCCTGAGGGTGGAGTACACATGAGAACGGCAGCGGTTGTTGCTCCGGAGGGGGAAGCAGGAACAAGTGGCAGCCCAGATGCCTTCCCCAGAGCCAGCCTTCTGCTGGGTCCACAGCCTGAGGATCTGGGATTCTCCAAGCCTGCCCTGTGGCTGCCGCTAAACCTGGGGCCCTCCCCCTGCCTCCCTTGGTTGATGTGGCTCATGGCAGATCCATGGCACACACTCAGGAATGGGGCACAGTGGTTCACTCTGGAAAAGAGCGCACTCCCTCTGCTCTGCTCCAGCTCATTAGCAGTCCAAGCAGTGGCGTGCTGGGCTCGGGAGGCCATCCCGGGACTGCCAAGGACACTGCCCGCCAACTTAGGCCCTCCCTAATTGGTGCTGACACAGACTGAGGGGATGACAATCAGCCTGGCACTCCTTAGGTGGTCCTCCAGAAGAGTGGGCCTCGGGAATTGGCAGGCTTTCCACTTGTACATTCACTCCAATGGTGAACTCATTAAAGGGCTACTCTTCAGAGACTTTTCATTTCTTATAACTGTCCCAGGCTCATATCCAGAGCATGGCAGGCACAGCTTGGGGGTCATGATCAAGTGGGTCACCATGCGCGGCAGGAAGCTGAGGTTCAGGGGTGGGTGTAATGTTTCCACCCCTTTATGGGACTTTGTAGGACTCTCCTCAAGCCAGGCCTATGGCTCCACCCCAGGCTCTTCCCTCAGAGCGCTGGCTCTGGCTCTCACATCCAGACACAGGTCCACTCTCTGTGTGCTGGGGAGTGCGGGTGGGGCAAGGGGGGGTCTATAGGAGGGCCCCTCCCATCTCCAAGCCCCACTCCTCAGTGGACCCTTTAGGATCAAGCTGTAGTGGTCAGCCTCTGTCTTGCTTTGGAAGAAGGAGTCCTGGCTGGCTATTGCTACGTGTTAACCTGAATGACAGGGCATGGGTGCATCAGTGGGACAAGAACAGGCCAGCAGAGGCCGCTTCCTCCAGACCATATCCCTTACCATTCGTGTCAACCCTGGGGTGCCTTGGCTGGGACCCATGGCTGAGTACCTGCTGGAGACTAGCAGGGTCTAGAGGACATTGAGTCATCTTCCTTGCGGGATGAGGGGGCAAGAAGCTGTCATTGGAACAAAAGCATATCCACACAGCCAGGCCGGGCCCTCAGTGAGCATGGACCTCCAGCGGGGGGCCTGGCTGGGCACAGGATCTGCCTGCAGAGAAGGAGTTTGAGGGAGAGAAGACCTCCTGTCTGCCTTCCGGCTGGCCCAGGGTGGACAGCGTAGGCTAAGCAAGGGCCTGGCAGGGATCTGGGCCCCGGAAGAGCTGTAGCTGAAAATTAGAAAAACCCTCAGCACAGACTCTGGCTTGTAGATGTTCCCAGGGTAAGGCAGCTCTGGTATCCATTTTCTTGTCGTGAGCACCTGGGTACAAGGGAAGAGGGGTGCTCATTTCTGCCAAGCTGATAGAGCAGAGTTTGGGGTCTGTTTCTCTGCAGAACAGGGCAGTCTGCCGCAGAGAGTCCTGGT
>NW_007735690.1:44437-46265 GCF_000696425.1 Galeopterus variegatus | reverse complement strand
TAAGCCTGTAACTCAGATGTGACAACTTTCATCTCCTAATTTGGGCCAGTTTTCTAAAAGATTAAAATCTATGTGTGAGACATACACACATACAACATTATGTACTTTAAACATATAATCATTTTCCTCATCTATGATATGGGGTTCAATAGTACCCACCTCAGAGTTGCTGCAGGGAGTAGGCCCAGGTGCAAGGAGTGGGGTATGATTGAAGTGCTCAGAAAATGTTGGACATTATTAATAGCTAATATTTATTTAGAGCTGAGTGGAAGCTGACTTCTGGGCTAGGTGCTTTTAACACATTATTTCAATTATTCACTAATAGGTAGAGTCCTCAACCTGAGGGCCATGCAGGAGGGGGTCCTAGTAATTTCTAAAACTGGAATGGAAAATTGTGTCCTGCCTATTGCATAGTGAAACTGACCATGGCTTTCAACTAGCTCCTCAAAGAATTAAGAACTGCTGGTTTATGGTTGTATATTTAGTTAGAATGATCTCAGAAAGACTTTGGTGTTTGTAATCGTGTATTTCCTAACTTTGGATAAAGGCTCACTCCCTACCTCTTGTAATAAACTTTGCAAAAATGTCCC
This sequence comes from Galeopterus variegatus, assembly GCF_000696425.1. Taxonomy (NCBI): domain Eukaryota; kingdom Metazoa; phylum Chordata; class Mammalia; order Dermoptera; family Cynocephalidae; genus Galeopterus; species Galeopterus variegatus. The sequence goes on along the minus strand of NW_007735690.1, from coordinate 45,675 downwards.
TGAAGTCATTTCTAGTGTTGGGCACAATGTGAACAATTACAGGCAGGGGCTGGCACTTTCACCTCAAAAACACGGAGGTGCTGCAGTTGCCAAGGGAGAGGGTGGCAGGGAGAAGGGAGGGCTAAAGGAGTGCGTCTTTGGGCCCGGGAGGTGCCGCTTGGGGCGCACCCTCGTCCTGCCTGAGTGCTGCGCCTTTAAGGTCCACTGGGGGCGTGATGTCAGCGGCCGGCGGGCACTTGGAGAGGTGAGCGCCAGCGCGCGCAGCGGGTGACTCGGGGACTGGTTTGGAGTAGGACCTGCGGTGTGCTCCACGCTCCGACTTTCGCCCCCCGGCGCGCGCTCGGCCCGCGGGCCATGCCCCGCACACACTGAGTGGGCACTGCCCGGCTCCAGGAGAGCGAGGCGCAGCGCGACCCCGGCCATGGGCAGCTTCCAGCTGGAAGACTTTGCGGCCGGGTGGATCGGAGGTGAGTGAGTTTACGGGGGACCCCAGACCAGAGAGAGTGTTTGCACGCCTAGCTCCGGGTTAGGAAGCTTCGCGCCCTGTGAACTTCCATCACTCGCGCTGGCGCGCGCGCCGCCCGCTGCGTGGAGTGTCCCCAGCCCCGAGTCCTCTCGGGTGGCCCAGCCCCGAGTCCTCTCCGGTGGTCTTGCAATTCCTCGCCTACTGCCGGAGCTAAACTCCTCGAGCTTCACGGCGATTCACCCCAGCCCCGAGTCCTCTCGGGTGGTCTTGCAATTCCTCGCCTACTGCCGGAGCTAAACTCCTCGAGCTTCACGGCGATTCACCCCGAGCTTCCGATTTGCCTCAAAGTTAGGACCCGTGGAACTTGGTCCGGTAATGATTAAACGGCCCATCAAAGTCGACAGCCAATGGGGCCGTTCTGGCGCGCACACACCCTCCAGTGACCGAGTGCGCACCTGCATTTGGGAACGTGGCTCGCAAGAACTTGTGTGTGCGGTGGCACTCTGGCCGCGGGGTACTGGGCAGCTCGGCTTCGTGATCAGGCCGGCCCTGGGGTCGTCCCTCCTGGACGGAGAGGAACGCTGCTGCAGGTGCCGATTGCCAGCTGTGAGGAACCCTTTTAGGTCTTCGGCTGCTGTCAGCCATCGCCTTTCTCCAAGGCCCCTCCTCCGGGCACTAGTGGGCCCACTGGTCCCTTTGCTGCTACCCGCATAGCTTCTCTTTGCGGAGCCTGGGACGCGTTGCTCGGGCGGAGTTACGTCTATGTCCTTGC
>NW_007735690.1:42586-43572 GCF_000696425.1 Galeopterus variegatus | reverse complement strand
GGGGGGGGGGGATGGAGTTTGAGAGACTTCGCTTATTGTAAAAAAAAATTATCTTTCTTTTGACCGATCTAAGAGGATTATCTTGAAAGGGATGTTGGCAAGTGCAGCCCCTCTCTAAAGAAAAAATAAGATAAAAAGATCAACAAACCGGGCAGGATCCCAGGTTCTCCCCTCCCACCTAGCAGGAGTCTGCCTCTCTCCCCGCCCCCCGCAGGTGGCTGCAGGGCCCCTACTTCACACCTTCCTGAGCAGAGGTGGCTCCTCTTACAGTGGGCGGTACTGTTGGCACAGGTGCCATTGGGCTGGGATGAGACCTGCCTCTCCTGACTTTACCAGTCAGGTGGCTGCAGCCTGAGACCCACTAAGAACATCCAGGCCCTCTTTGACTGGACAATCCTTCAGCCATTGAGAGGACAGACCCTTCTCTCTGCTGCCCCTTTAGTAACCAGACCAACTTCAGTAGGGCTGCAAGTGACTGGGTTTGAGAAATGCTCTGGCCAGTAAGGCTGAGAGAGTAGTTCTCGACCTCTGATTAGACAGAGACTCTTCCCAGCGTGATAACGCATGGACCCTCCCCAACTCAAACAGTAAGTAGAGGATTGTTATTTATTCTGAGATTGTCTTTTGTCCTTGCTTTGTCGATGTGAACATGCCTTCCTCTTCTTTTCTTTTTTTGCTTCTGTGAAATGATGATGAACGTAGGAGCAGTGAATACTTACAAGGTGCCAGGTGCTGTTCAAAGGCTTTATGTGTATTTTTAAAACAAGTTTGTTGAGGTTTATTTTGCATATCGTAAAATTCACCCATTTCAAGTGTACAACTCAGTAATTTTTAGTAACTTTGAAACCATCGCCATAAATTAGTTTTAGAATATTTTCATCCCCCAATAAGATTCCTCATGCCCATTTAGTTCTGTCCTCTCCCTTCCCTCAAGACAACCTCTAATCTATTTATTTTCTATAAATCTGCCTTTCCTGGATATTTTG
>NW_007735690.1:32247-42272 GCF_000696425.1 Galeopterus variegatus | reverse complement strand
TCCCTCAAGACAACCTCTAATCTATTTATTTTCTATAAATCTGCCTTTCCTGGATATTTTGTATCAATTGAATCCTGCAATATGTGGTCTCTTGTGTCTGTTCATGTATATTTATTTAGTTATAAGGACACCCCAATGAGGTAGGTACTGTTACACTCCCATTTCACAGATGAGGAAATCGAGGTATAGAGAAAGTCAGTGACTTGCCTAAGGTCATACATCTAGCATGGGCACTGGGATCCCAACCCAGGCAATCTGACACCAGAGTCTGCCTCTTAAACTCCATACTTGTCTGTAGCTGTTTTCTTTCTTAATAACCTTGCAAGACAAAATTTCACCATTACATTCTCCACATTTTGTTTGGAATTCCACTGATCTGTAAGGTCCCAAGTTCTGGAAACCACTGACCTGATAATCCCATTTATGGAAGGGCTCATGAGTGAGAAGGGAGATGCTGGCCCATGGCTGGATCTGAGGCTGCTGCTCTGGGCTGGGGGCTGCCTGCACTCGCTGCTGGGGAAGCGGTGGAGCCCGAAGACCAGAGCTCCTTCCTCCCCTGCTGGGAAGGGCTCCCATAGAGTGGGACTTTGGCCTGCAGAATGCTCCAGCTTCTGCTGCCCATCACCTCTCTGCCTCTGCCCATTTCAACAGGAAGGAGGGGGTGAGAGGAGACATGAGGTTCTGGACCAGGGGAACAGTTGTTGGGGATTAGCTGGTTTTTCTGTCCCTTTAAATATCTAATATTCCAGGACCCCTTACCTACCTTACCTAGGTAAATCACCCCTGCTCGGGGAGACATTTCCTTCTCCATCCACATGCTGGGGAATTTGCCTTTGAGGAAGAGCTCCTGGTTCAATCTCAGTTACTGGCATCTATAACAAGGGCAGCCTTGCTTCCCTCCAGGCCTTGTGAGTTTGTGTGTAGATAAGCATTTTTCTGTGAAAAGATCCAGCATATTCATCACCTTTCCAAAGGGATATTCTTTAAAAAAAAAATTCAGTAGTGATGGTGTCCATTTTTGAGCATCCTGTAAGTGTCAGGCTTTCTGCTAGTGCTTTACATCCATGATTTCATTTCATTCTCACAATGGAGCCACAAGGTAGGTGATGTTATTATTCCCACCCTACACATACTAACAGCAAGGCATAGAGAAGTAACCTGCAGGCAACTGAAATGTTTCTGGGTTTTCTCTTCACGTCCCCCTCCACTTTTTGAGTCAAAATTCACATAGTATAAAATTAATCATTTTAAAGTGAACAATTCAGTGGCATTTATTACATTCATAATGCTGTGCAACCATCACCTCCATTTTCCTTGTGATCAAAGATGACCCTGTACTCTTTAAATAGTCACTCTCATTTCTTCCTCCTCTTGGACCTGGTAACCACTAATCCTAGTTCCAAAACATTTTCCTTGTGATCAAAGATGATCCTGTACTCTTTAAATAGTCACTCTCATTTCTTCCTCCTCTTGGACCTGGTAACCACTAATCTGCTTTCTGTCTTGATGGGTTTACCTCTTCTGGGTTATTTGTATAAGTGGAATTATACAATATGTTGCCTTTTGTGTCTGGTCTCTTTCATTTAGCATAATGTTTTTGAGTTTCAACTATATTATAGCATGTACTGGTACTTCATTCCTTTTTATGGCTAAATAATAGTTCATTCTATGTATATGACACATTTTACTTATCCATACATCAGTTGATGAACATTTGGGTTGTTTCCACCTTTTGACTTGTGAGTAATGCTGCCATGAACATGTGTATGCATATACTCGAGTACCTGTTTCCAATTCTTGCATTTATACCTAGGAGTAGAATTGCCAGGTCATGTAGTAATTCTATGTTTAAGTTTTTGAGGAAACACCAAACTGTTTGCCACAGTGGCTGCACCATTATACATTCCCACCAGCAATGTGCAAGAGTTCAGATTTTTCTACATCCTTGTCAACACTTGTTATTTTGCATTTTTTAAACTGTAGCCATCCTAGTGGGTGTGAAGGGGAATCTCATTGTGAATTTTGTGTGCATTTCCCTAAGACTAATGATGCTGAGCATGTTCATGTGCTTATTGGACATTTGCATATCTTCTCTGGAGAAATGTCTATTCAATAATTGCTCATATTTAAATTTTGTTTGAATTGAAAGAGTTCTTTATTCTGGATACTAGATCCTTACCAAATATCTGATTTGCAAATATTTTTTCCCATTCTGTGGATTGTCTTCACTTTCTTGATAGTGTCCGTTGATGCACAAAAGTCTCTAATTTTTATAAGTCTGGTTTATCTATGTTCTTTTTTGTTGCTTATGCTTTTAGTGTTATATCTAAGTGTTCATGCAAATCCCAGATCATGAAGATTTACCCCTATGTTTTAGTCTAAAAGTTTTACAGTTTTATCTCTTCCATTTAGGTCCATGATCTATTTTGAGTTAATTTTTGTATATGGTGTGAGGTAGGGGTCTAACTCCATTCTTTTGCATGTGAATATCCAGTTGTCCCAGAACCTTCACCTCCCTTGTTTAGGGTGCTTGCTTCTTGAGGCAGGGCCCTGCTTTTACTCCATTTTCTCTGCTTTCCTTTGTGCCTGGGCCAGTGCCTAGCACATTGGAGGCCCCCTCCAGCAACTGACCATTGACTGAGTAAGTGAATACATGTACCTGAGCCCTCTGTCTTGTCCCACGAGCCAGATGGTACAAACCAAGAGTTCAGGGGCTGAGTGACCAGGTGTTTTTCTTTGATCCACAGGTGCAGCTGGTGTCGTTGTTGGCTACCCTTTGGACACAGTCAAGGTACAGTAGCCATGTTTCCCATTACCTCTTGGAAAGAGGCCTGGAGTGGGTCTGCCTCTGGGGCTGTGCCTGCTGTTTCTGATCCCACAGAGTCTCCAGCCCAGGACAGGCTCTCTGCCATCATCCCAGGGGTGGGGTGCCAGAGGCCTGGTTTGGAATGGCTCTACCCTCATTACTTGGCAATGATTTTGTTTTTATGAATGTCCTATCCCTGTCTGCAAGTTCTCATGAGTTGATGGGGAAGGGGTCAGGATACTGGCGAGTGTCCTCCTAGTCCTTGTGAAGCTGAGGAATCAGGAAAGACTTCAAGTGTGAGGTGCCATCTGAGCCCACCATTTAAGGTTGGGTTTCAGGTGATTAGAAAATGTGTATTAGGCACAGGGAACAGCATGAGCAAAGGCACTGAGGTGTGGACACGGGGTGGGTCCCATGCTTGGAAAAGGCCAGCATGCCAATTTTGCTGATACTTCAGGTTTCTGATAGCAGCTGTGGATCAGAATCCAGTAAAGGTATGTCAGCACTCAGTCCTCAGAGGACTTGACAGTCAGTTGGACTATGGACCTAGGTTAGAAACGGGAACCCAATATAACTTGATGTAGCACATGGGGTGTGAGGAATAGAGCTGGTGGGGCCATCCTGGCACCGGGATCATCCAACCCCCTTGTCCTGGGGATGTTCCCCAGAAAGGGGAAGGGGCTTGTCTCAGGTCACACAATCAGTTAAAAACTGAGGTGTGAAATACTGCAAAGGAACTTCCTTTTATACAACCCCAACCCTGCCACCTGTCCCGGTTGTGAGCAGGACTCAGGGCCACACCCTAGGAACCATAAATGGTGGTCATAAACGGTGCCTCCCCAGCTCCAACTTCCAGACCCGATGTCAAAGCTCTCCCTGGGTTGTGCACAAGGAGGAGCCTCTCAGTCCCTTCTCAGACCCTGCTGCAGTTTCCTTTCTCCCCACCTTCCTCCCTGAGTGATAACGCCCCTCCCCCAACAGGCCGCGGTCCTCTCTTCTTGATGAGGGTTGAGCCTACTTTTCTGAAATATTTGAAGAAACCTTTTAGGTAGTCCCCATGGGAGGTCTCAATCCAAGGCAGCAGCAGCAGGCAGGCCCAGTGGGGAGCTGGGCACACAAGGTGGTGAGTGAAGCAGGGCAGTCCTCCCCTCCTGGGGACAGCATCCTCTTCCCATTTTATATGGAAGGAGAGTGAGGCACAGAGTTCAGGAACCTGCCCCAGATGTCAGAGCTGGGGTATGTATGGCAGTGCTGGGGCTCACAGGCCCAGGGTGAACTCTGCTCCTGGGCCGACCTGCCTCACTAGTAGTGCCTTCTCGACATTTGGAACCACTGGAACAAATGTTAGATGTTTCCTGAGTGAAGGAAGGTGGTCCCAGAGCCACTTTTTCAGAGAAAATTGGCATGACAGTGCTGCTGGCCTGGCCCCCTAGGGAACAGCCTCTGCAATACTTGCAGCCATAGTGGGTGGCCCTGGGCTCTGGAGTGGCCTCATCTGGTGGAAATCATTCTCTAGGCCTCCTTGCCCTCGGCCAGCTGAGATCCTCTGCTGTTGGAGTTGAAGCCCCAAGACTGTGTGTTCTCCTTGGGCTGCCTGGGAGTTCAGGACAGAGGAACCTGGAGGAACACGGAGTTGGGACACAGGGGGCCTAGCCTGTGGGGAAGGCTGTGGGTGCCTGCAGATGTCAAGGCTGGGGCCGTCCTGGTGAGCTCTGCCTGCCCAGCCTCCCTGGTCCCTTTCCTGGGCACAAGAGCTGGTGAAAGCTAGGGGGCTGGGGTCCAGCTCTCAGGGGGCACTTGCAGAGAAAGAGAGGCTCTGAGGCCCTCACCAGGTGAGTGCTCTGTGGCCATTTTCACAAGATGTGGGGACTTTAGAAAACTGGAACAGCATTTGCAAGGTAGTGGCCTGGGGCCTTGGGTTTGCAAAGGCTGAACTCCCATAGTCATTGTCATCAGGCGTGCAGGAGCTTGTCACTTACTGGTCACCTACTATGTGCACAGCACAGGGCCAGTTTATCTCATGTCAGAGGTGGTCCTGACAGTTGGTGGTCCTGACGGTTGGTGGTCCTTAGACTTCAGTGGGTATCAGATTCACCCGAGGAGTGCCAGGTCTCACCTTCCCCAGAGACTCTGGTCAGAGAAGCCTGCAGTAGGGCTGGGAATTCATGAAAAACATGCTCAGCTCATCAAGGGATTCTGTGGCAGGCTTCCAACAGCCACAGGACTGGTCTAACCCCACATTTATTGCTTGGACAAGGAGGCAGGGCCTTGGGCCTACCAGCCTAGCAGAGGCAGCAACCAGTCCTAGCCCCCAGGAGAGTATGTTTGCTCCAAGGAGGGTCCAGATCTTTGCTGCCTGTCCTCATGAGGAGGTGAACCCGGAGCCTCTTGGGTCCAAGAGGATTGAGGATCCAGAGTCTAGTTTGTCAGGAAGTGCCACAATGCCAAGCACCTGTTTGAGAGCCTGAGAGAAGGGAGGCTGGCAGGGCTAGGCAAGAAGCCTCACTATGGCATGTGGATGGGGGACAAGGTCAGAGGGGGAGGATCAGTCCAGAGGCTCTTGGGGAGGCAGGTCAGGAACTCACCCACCCATCCAGTACCTGTCTGCAAGGTGCCAGAAGCTGACCTAGTCTCTGAGGACCCAGCAGTGAGGGAGGCAGGAAAGGGGACAGATGTTTTTAGGAGGGTGATAGATAGTAATCAGGGAACACAGAAAATGCACAAGGCCTTTGTATGCAGTGGTAGGTGCTCGGGAGACAGTAACAAAAGAAGATGACAGAGGCAGTGACCAGGGCTTCTCTGTCGGAGGATCAGGGACGACTTCTCTGTAGGGATGCAGCTAAATTGAGACCCAACTGATGCAAAGAGCTGGACATACAGAACTGGGGTCAGAGTGCTCATGGCAGAGGGCAGGGCCAGTGCAGAGGCCTGAGGGTGGGGGCAAGCCTCAAGGAAAACAAAGAAGGCAAGGGGAGCAAGGGCATGGTGTGGGTGCTGGGAGAAGCCCAGGGACAATGGGATGGCTGGGTAGCCTGGCGGCATCACTGCCTGCCTCTTGCCATCCTGCACACCTAATAAAGAGGGCTCTGTGCAAGTTCATGTCCAAAGTGGACTGAGCATCTTACCCGGAGGTAAAGCCCATGCCAGGCACTTCACAGGGCTCTGCAGAGCCAAGCCAGGCCCTCGGTAGCCTTCCCCACCTCTGCAGTAGCTGCAGATGCCCATTGAGCTCTCCCTGCTCCCACAAGGGCTGGCCAGTTAGCCTGCCCCACTGGGCTTCCCCACCCCGTGGCCTCTGAGTCTCCGCCATTCAGAACACAGCCTAGCACAGAGCTGGGCACAGCTCTTCTAGATAAGTACCTGCTGGATGAGTGGACCTTGGCTCAATACAGGGTGCCTGCTATATATGACTGGGCCTTGGGGAGAACCAGGAGACTCACATGCAGTCCTTGATGTCTCATGAGAGCGCAGGTTGTTCCTGGCCGTCCCCGCCCTCTCAAATCCATCTAACACTGCTGGTCTGCTCCATCCAGGGCTCGTTTGACAAGCCAGTCCCCAAAAATGTGATCAATTGGGAGTCAGCCAAACCAGAAAACATGGGCTTTGGAACCACACAGGCTCTGGGTCTGAATCCTGTGTTTGCCATTTCCTGCTTGCATAGCCTTCTGTTAAACAGGCACTAACCTCTGCCTTACAGGGTAAATATGAGATTAGAGTGTTGTTCTTGACACCCAGCAGACATTCAAAGTTGGTAGCTGATATTTTTATCAACATCATCCCATATAAATTAAGTTTTTCTCAGCTACTTCATCATGTAAAAATGTCTAGCTGGATTTTAACCAAATTTGGAGAATGTGTTTACAATTCTCTTACTTAAATGGTATATGTAAATTTCTCTGTTGGGGGACTCTGTGGATACCTCAAAAGACGGGCATCACTCTCCCAAGTGGCTTCTTCAGTTGACTGGTGGTAGAGCTGCCCCTGTCCTTCCATGGCCTCCCCTTTCTATCTCTGTGTGTCAGATCTCCCTCTCCTTTCAAAGGACACCAGTCATTGGCTTTAGGGCAATTTAGGGGAGCAGAGCCCTCTCCCTCTCTGCACAGGCAGGCCTGAGAAAGCAGGGCCTCCCCTCCTTCTCTCCACTCTGCCCACTGAACCTGCGGAGGGAACCCTTCCTAAGACTTGAGATCCAGTCGCTGTTCCACCTGAGAACCTCCTGCTGAGATGCCAGCCAGGCCATGAGGCTTTTGTGGCCTAGGCAAGTCCAAATGACTTGAAGTCCTGTCCCAGCCTCACCACCTACTCTACTGTGACCCAAGGTTTTAACCTCCCTGAGCCTTGGTTTCCTTGTCTGTAAAATGGGCAAGTAGCACCTCCCTGGTGGGGCTGGTGTGTAGATTGTTCATGGAGGTGCAGAGGATAGAAAAAGGAGCAAGATGATCCCACCTTGGTGCCCAGATGCGCTGGGGTGCAGGAGGCAGACTTGTGGCTTGTCCAAGGTGGAAGAGCCCAGCTACAGGGACCCGGCTGCTGACCCAGGTAGAGGCTCTTTCCCTTTGAAGGTGCATCTTGAAGACCTTGGCCGTGCATGGAATATCTGGCACAATACTATGGTCTCCACATCAGCAGTGCTATGAGTCCATGCTCCTCCAGTTTATAGCTTTCCCTCCTGTTTGAAGCTCTCAGGACTTCAGAGAAGAAAACCCCGAGAGAGGGGGATGTGTGCTCCATGGCTGGGGGTGAGGTGGCTGGAGCCTCGATGCCGCAGGTGTGATTAAGTTAAGGATTTTGAGATGGGGAGATGATGTGGATTATCAGGGAAGGTCCTAAATGTACCCACGGGTGTCCTTACAAGAGGAAGGTAGAAGGAGATTTGGATTTCCTCCCACAGAAGAGGAAGAAGGTAATGTGGCAATGGAAGCAGGAAGAGAGAAGGCAATGTCATGTGGGGCCATGACACAGGAAAGACGGCTGCTCCAGAAGCTGGAGAAGCAGGAGTTCTGCTCCAGAGCTTCTGGAGGGAGCGCGGCCTGGCTGGCACCTCAATTTCGGCCGGCTGAAACCCGTTTCAGATTTCTGGCCTCTAGATCTGTAAGAGAATAAATTTGTGTTGTTTTAAGCCACTAAGTTTGTGGTAATTTGTGATAGCAGCAATAGGAAACTAATACATGATGTCAGCTTTCTTGGCTGGCACCTCAATTTCGGCCGGCTGAAACCCGTTTCAGATTTCTGGCCTCTAGAGCTGTAAGAGAATAAATTTGTGTTGTTTTAAGCTACTAAGTTTGTGGTAATTTGTGATAGCAGCAATAGGAAACTAATACATGATGTCAGCTTTCTTCATCTGTAAAATGGGGTCAGTATCTGTGCCTCGAAACATTTATGGGATTCAGTATCATAAGTTCTGTAAAATGCTCAGTGTGCAACTGGTGCACACTAAGCGCCAGCTCCTGCTGTAATGGGAGGCTCTAGAGACTTTGGCTTTGGCATTTATGGGATTCAGTATCATAAGTTCTGTAAAATGCTCAGTGTGTAACTGGTGCACACTAAGCGCCAGCTCCTGCTGTAATGGGAGGCTCTAGAGACTTTGGCTTTGCTGCCAGCCTCAGTGCTGGCCTCCCTGAGTGATCAACAGGGCTGGTGGACCTTTGCTCCATGACTTTGACATTGTTGCCTGATCTGGGCTTTGCTTTTGGGTTGAGTTCCTCATGTATGGTTTGCTTGAGTAACTCGACCACTCAGCCTTCGTAACAGAAACTTGATCTCTCTGGGGGGTCAATCATTCTGGGGATCCTCTGTCAGGGACAGCCCTGGTAGAGCTGGGACCAGTGGGGGACAGCATTTGGCCCCATGACAGCCTTAAGTGGGGCAGAGAGAGAGGCTCGCATTACTGTCCTGGTCTACCCGAGGTTTATGGTTTGCTTGAGTAACTCGACCACTCAGCCTTCTTAAAAGAAACTTGATCTATCTGGGGGGTCAATCATTCTGGGGATCCTCTGTCAGGGACAGCCCTGGTAGAGCTGGGACCAGTGGGGGACAGCATTTGGCCTCATGACAGCCTTAAGTGGGGCAGAGAGAGAGGCTCGCATTACTGTCCTGGTCTACCCGAGGNATTGTTGCCTGATCTGGGCTTTGCTTTTGGGTTGAGTTCCTCATTTATGGTTTGCTTGAGTAACTCGACCACTCAGCCTTCGTAACAGAAACTTGATCTCTCTGGGGGGTCAATCATTCTGGGGATCCTCTGTCAGGGACAGCCCTGGTAGAGCTGGGACCAGTGGGGGACAGCATTTGGCCCCATGACAGCCTTAAGTGGGGCAGAGAGAGAGGCTCGCATTACTGTCCTGGTCTACCCGAGGTAGACCCTGTGTGGCTCTGCTTGACAAGAAGACCGTGCAGGCCCAGTTCTCGCCTCACTGCATCTTCTGGGGGGTCTTCCCAGCACCCAATTAAAACTTGTTTCTTTCTCCCCGCCACCCAGACCTTCTTATCCTTGGTTTATTTTCCCCCACAGCACTCATCACCACCTAACATATATATTTACTTGGGAGTTATTTTTTATTGACTGTCTTTTCCGACTCCATTAGGTTGTGTAAGTTCCTTGGAGGCAGAGACTTTTTCTTTATTGCTGAATTCCCTGGGATTGGAACAGTGACTCCTTTAAAATAGGCACTAAACAAATGTGGGTTGAACGAGTCTCTGGCTATGAAAGTAATACTTTTATGAACAGTGTGACACCGTTTCCTATATATTTTCTATGGCTACATATGTTCATAAAGGTATTTGACGGATGCTTGTCAAACTCTTGGCCATGCTGTTAGCCATAGTTATTAGCTCAGGGGAAGGGCAGGGTTGCAGGTGGGGTCAAAAGAGGCTTTAGCCTTATATGTGACTTTGACATTTTTTTATTAAGAGAATATATTCTCATATCAATTGTGTGCTTAAAATTACTTTCACCTATATAAGGTAAAGATGATGAAAGTAACCCCAGCTTATTGTAGGAAAGTTGGAAAATGCAGAAAACCTCCCCTGTGATTTCCCCTCGGGACCACCATGTTGATGGTGTGTATTCTTCTGGGGTCTTCTCCACTGGCTGCAGAGCTCCGTTCAGGCAGGTGTGTGAAGAGCTGGCCTGCTTCCCTGGGCCTTAGCTCCTTGCAGCCCTGGGTTCTGTGGAGACAGAGCAAGAATCTCCTACCCTGTGGCTCTCATGGCTCCTTCCGAC
>NW_007735690.1:0-31247 GCF_000696425.1 Galeopterus variegatus | reverse complement strand
TGGGTTCTGTGGAGACAGAGCAAGAATCTCCTACCCTGTGGCTCTCATGGCTCCTTCCGACCTAGGCATGGCATGCCGAGTGCCGAGAACGCATTTTGATGGAGAGTTACAGGCTGCACATTTTAGGAGTGGAGCTCTCTGAGAGCAGGGTAGGGATGCTCTGGGCACTTTTGTGGGCTTACTAGACCCTCTGTGTCTGTCAACTGCTGCCCCCAGTCACCAAAGCCAGCCTCTGTTAGAGGACACCATACCTCACCATCCAGCCCCTCATTCAGCCAGTGCCAGGGCCACTGTGCCAGGGGGCTGTGCTCAGTTCTGGGACGAGAGAGAAGTATGACAGACAGCACTGCCCTAGTGGGGTAGCCCCACACAACCCCTATGTAAACAAGCAGATGACACCATTGCAACATTTAAGCTCAGACCCAGCAGGTGAGCAGGTGCTGGAGGAAGAGCCTTCCAGAAGGTGGGCACTGCAAGGGCACAGTCTGGAGGAGGGAGATAATTGATACCCCAGGGGTTGGGAATGCACTCTGGAGGGCATGAAGGGGCCATTAGCAGGGGTGGGGGGGGGAGGTGGTGTGCAGGGTGATAGCAGGCTTAGGCGCCCCCCAGGGCTTCCCAGGCAAAGGTAAAGAGTGTGGAGTTAGAATGTTCTCAGTTTGATGGAAGGCCACAGGAGAGCTTTAAACAGAAGTGACACACTCTCATTGACATTTGAGAGAGATCAGTCTGACTGTCATGCAGAGAGAGGCAGAGCAAGTGAGGGGCAGCAGGAGGCCAGTGGGAGGTCAGGCCACTGTCTGGGTGAGAGATGAAGGGGAGAGGATGGTGGTTCTGGAGGCAAGAGGAGGCGGCCTCTCCCAGGGACGTTTAGCAGAGCGAGTGATGGACAGCAGAGAGGAGAGAGCTGCAGCTTAGCTTTCTGCACTCAAGAGGCGGGGATCATGCACCCCCAGCCATCACCACTGTTGCACAACCAACTGGCCTTTGTTCTTCTCAGGCAGGTGGCTTCTGTGCACTGAGCAGGTCTGATGGGCCATTAGAGGGAGGCGGTGCAGACCACCAGCCTGGCCTTCTCACTGGCTGGCTCACTTTGGGCAGGGCCTTCCCCTCTCAGCATCTTTTGGGGCAGTGGGGATGGGAAGGGTCTCTGAGCGGGCCCCTATGCCTTCACCTCTCTCCACAGACTCGCCTGCAGGCCGGCGCCGGCTATGGGGGCACCCTCAGCTGCATCCGCACCGTGTACAGGACGGAGAGCGTAAGTGCCCTGGCGTGTGTGGGTGGGGGGATGGTGGCCACCTGGGCTCTCGGTGGCCTGGGGACGGTGGCCACTGCCTCACACCAGCATGTGGGGTGGAGGTGGGGTGCTCATTCCCACTCATCCCCTTCAGCTTGATTTTCCACGCTCATCTCACATCATACCTCAAATGTTATGTGTTACCTCAACTTACCCCTGCCACCTGGTGCAACACTACTGAGGAAAAAGCCTGGTTTTGTGTAACCTCTCTGGAGGAATCCTGAGGAATTTAGAACCACAGTGTGGAAAATTCCTGCAAAAACAAGGTGACCTGTCGGTTTTTCGGAATGAAACGAGTGGCGGAAAACCCCACGCCAGCAAGCTCCCTGTCTGCAGGGGTGGCGGGAGCCAGCAGCTTCTGCATCCAGGTGCCACAGCCCACCTGCCCCACAGGTTGCCTGAGACAATGCGACATGAGGTGTTTCGTTTCAAAGGGGAAAATTGAATAATGTTTGTAGAAGATGCATCAGGCTAATTCTTGAGAATTGGCGTGTGCTTTGGGAAGACTTTCTAAGGCCCCACTTGGGGAATTTAAAACAAATTTTAAAATTTAGGATGGAATTTAAAGAATTCATCAGGTGGTGGCTCTGTGGTTTCCCTTGAGTCACTGGAAATGTGGCCCCATTGTGACTGTAGTCTCCACCAGCTCCATCATATCAAGTGCCCTGGGGCTGGGAACCCCCTGGAGCACTTTGAGTTTTCCAGAGATGAAGTGCATCTTGCATTGGGTGTTATTTTAACCCTCTTGATTGGCTGCTGTAAAATCACAGCCAGCATTGCAAACCCAGTACTTGGTGTTCTGGAGTAATGTGCAATTCTTTCTTCAGTCCCCTGAAAGGTGGCTGTTGAGTCTCCTTTTTGGCACTTGTTCCTTGCAGCATCTGCCAGCTCACGTCCCAGCTCTGGGGTTTGGTGGGGACTACAGGTGATTTCTCTGAAACACAGCAGCTCATGGCTGAGCAGTGTCCAAAGTTATCTGGAGGACCTTGTTATGGAGGAGGAAGCTGAAGCGGAATGTGCGCATGTTGTGTATATGTGCACCTCACATGAGGTGTCCTGTCTCCAGCAATCAGGGTGCAGCGCACATGGTTAGGATCGGCAGGTTTTTGCACAGCGTGGAGTCTGTGCAATGGTTTCCTGGCACTTTTCCATCTTTTGCATGTGTATGTTGCCCTGACTCCTCCAAGGGCCTGCAGAATTTTGCAGTTTTCCTTGGAGCATCTCTGGTGTTCGTTGCGAATGCAGTAGAGGACCTTGAGGCCAGTCTGCAGCAAACTCTCCTTAGCCTCCTGCATCCTGTGTGTGCATAAGTTCCTTCCAGTGTTCTTTGGGGTCTACTTTCCAGCCACTTCTGTCAGGAGGCACCCATGCTCATCAAGGCTTGGCAGATCGTATTGTCATCACTTGTCAGTTCATTGGTCTGTGTCTCCCCACCCCCTGCCCTGCCCCTAGACTGTGAGCTCTGTAAGGGTGGACTTTTTTTCTTACTGTTGCCCCCCAGGGCAGGCACATGGCAGGTATCTGGAGAATGCTTTTGTTTGGTGGCAAATGAGGAGGGGTGTGCAGTGCTTGGCAAGCGCACTGCCCCTTAGGGCACTTCACTGACATATTGGCTTATTTATCCTCTGGTGTGTCCCACCAGCCTGCAGCTTCACACCTCTTCCCCCGGGTTTCACCACAGGTGTTCGGCTTCTTCAAGGGCATGTCCTTCCCTCTCGCCAGCATCGCCGTCTACAACTCAGTGGTGTTTGGGGTCTTCAGTAACACGCAGAGGTTCCTCAGCCTGCACCGTGGCAGGGAGCCCGAGGCCAGCCCTTCCCGCACGCTGTCTGACCTGCTCCTGGCCAGCATGGTGGCTGGCGTGGTCTCTGTTGGGCTTGGTGGACCAGTGGACCTCATCAAGATCCGGCTGCAGATGCAAACACAGCCATCTCTGGAAGGTAAAAGGCCAGGGGAGAGGAGCCTGGTGTCTGGGGACCTTTGAATCTTTCCCAGTTTGTGGATCTGGGATGTGGTCATTAACATTCTTGTTATTGAGCAAGGCATCTGTGTTGTCACATAATAGTCTGTCATTATTAACATTTTATCTGTAGTAGTAACTATCACCAGTTAAGTATTGTTAACCTGCTAAGAGCAGTTTCTCTTAATTCATCTTCATACAATTTTGTGAGGCAGGTGCTGTTATTATGTCCATTTTACAGATGAGAAAACTGAAGCTCCATATGTCAAGAACACACAATTAGTGATTGGCAAGGGAGGACCAGCTACATAATTTGCAACCCCCAATGCAAAATGCAAATGTGGGGGCCCCTCATTCAAAAATGATTAAGAATTTCACAGTGGCAACAGCAGAGGCTTACCCAAGCATGGCGTGACTGCACGGGTCTCATCCCCACGAAGCCGGCCCTGGGCAGAGTTGGGACTGACATCCACATCGGTCTTATTCCAACACCTACATCCTGTACACCTGCCGCTCCTCTCCTCACCCTCGCCTGCTCCTCTGCCCTTGACCTTCCTGTTGGAGCTTCATATCTTGGTGTGCTGTGCAGCTACTCCTACACCACAAGCTGCATCTCTCATTTCCTCCTCTCTGGGAAAGACTTTTCTGTGTCTTTCCCTGGGAATGGCTTTGATAAAGGAGGATGGAAAGAATGGAAAGGCACTAGCTGTGCAGAGTAGAGAGGGACAGCTCTCGGGGAAGGACAAATGGGACGTCGTAGAAGACATATTTTAGTAACTCGGGGTTTGGCTCTTGGCACTAGCTCTAATTTCACAGTCTCCTCAGGCAAGATAGTGTCCCTTCCCGGGCCTCGGTCTCCTTTACTGTAAAACGGAAGGGCTAGATCCACGGTCCCTTCTGTCACCATGTGGATAAGTCCCCTCTCTCTGGTAGCCTCCTGAGTGTCTTCCATGTGACCCTTCTGCCCATAGAGGCTGGGGTTCAGCTGTGCCTCACAGCCAGAACCCCAAAAGCTTACTCAAGAGCATCCTGGCCCAGCACCCCCAACCCCCAGCCAGGCAGTGTACAGGACAGGCCCGCACACCCTCTGAGCATGGTGCTGGTGCTTCCCACCTGCGCGGACAGCGGGCCTGGGGCCCTGCTGCCTGAGGACGTGTGTCTTATGCCCCAAGGCCCACAGTCACTATCAGCATGTGGGTAAGTGCAGGATGACGATCGAGAACACCAGGGGGACACAGGGCAGGGATCCCCATCTTCATCCACCTGACATACTGAGTTCTGTCTTGGTACGATTTAGTTCGATCAAGGGGTTGCACCTCTGAAAAATGTTCGGTTCTGTCCCAGAGGCACATGCAGAGGTGCAAAGGCATGAGGGTGTCGTGATCGGGCTTGGAACCCAGGCATCCTGGCCACGTGCTGGCTATTTGCTCTGTCCTGTCTACGACAGGAAAACTTTTCTTAGTCTCAGGTGCAGAGGAAACCTTGCCAGAAGTTTTAAAACTCTTTGGAGTTCAGATGTTGGAAGAGGCTCAGTGAGGAGTCTGCTGGGCTCCTGGGGGCAGCCTTGCTCCTTCACTGCCGGGTGCCATGTCCCTGGAAGGGGAGGAGACAGGGGTGGGCATGTGTATATGCCAGCCAGGACACCAAGGCAGGTGTTTCTCAAGAAATGCCCTCTTGAAAGCCTGAGACACTGGAGGCGAATGACTGGGTGAGCTTTCCTGACAGTGTTTGGCTCCTCCTCTGTCCTGCCCTCCTCCACCCCACCTTGCCTGTAGAAAATGCTGGAATGCTGGCTGGCCAGGGTCTGAGGGGGTGCTGAGGCCAGGCCAGAAGCCTCTGGAGACTGGAAGATGGGTGGGAGGCAGCTGGGGAGAAGCTAGACCCAGGAAGTTCCCCAAGAAAGGGTGCGTGGCTCCTGGCCAATTTTAGGGAGCTGAGCAGCCACGTTAGAAGCTGCTGATGTCATTAGGCACTCACCGTGCACCAGACACTGTGTTACGTGCTGCACATACATCGTCTTATTTAACATCCGCCATGAGAGTGTGAAGTAGGTATGGTTGTTATCCCTGTTCATTTATCCAGCAAACAATAGTTGTGCACCCACTGTGTGCCAGGTACAGGGCTAGTTGCTAGTGATACAGTGGAACTCAGAGACTCCATCCTGTCCCACTTATATTGCTACATCTGGCAAAGAGGCAGATAGGAATTTGGTGGGAGGAGTGGAACAGGCTCTCAGCCAGGCTGTGGTCAGGAAAGTCTTCAGAGCAGGGTGGGAGGAAGGCCTGAAGGTCAGGGCCATGCAGCTGATCAGGGTAGCACCAAGGGTCACCCAGGTCTGCCTCACCTGGGGCATGGGAGCCTGGTGCATGGCCCACCTGGAATGGGCCCTTCAGGTCTGCTTATCTGGGAAACCAAACTCTTTTAGGGCCCTGTCTCTTGGGGTCCTGTCTCCTGGGTAAGCCCTCTGAGCAGTGAAAACACAGGGGCCCTGTGCCTCCCCCTACCCACCCCTCCTTGGGAGGCACTGACAGCCCCTCAGGAGGGCTGGGATTCCCTGACCCAACTCCTGTGTGGGAACCAGCCCACAGGTTGTCAGTTCAGCTGTGGTGCCGGATGAAATCTATTCTCTTAAATAAACCCCTTGAGGCAGCAACAGAAAATAAACATGTGTTCTGTCCTCCCAGTATGCCAGGAGACTGGCCTTCCAGGAGCACAGAGAAGGCTCTTAGTAAGAGGCCATGGGAGATTCCTGCAGACAAGTGTTTCTCAGCCCTGCAAAGCTCTGAGAAATTAGTGCCTGGGCCCAGGGCTTAGCTGGCAGTACAGAGACAAAGACGATTCATCTGAGTGAGTGGAAGGAAGGTAGGAACCAGTATTGGAGGACCCACCTCAGCCATGCCCCACAAGCCTCTGTGATCTGGGTGGAGTCAGAACGGTCGCAGCAGTGGGGCATGAGCAGCCAGTGATTACTGATTACTGTTTACTGATTATATGCCAGACACTGTGCTAGGAGCTTGGCTGTGTGTTTAGTCTTCACAACACCCCAATTCCTGGGCATTTACAATGGGGAGCCTGGGGCTCAGAGAGGTTCTGTAACCTGAGGTCACTCCTCTAGTGGGAGGTGGAGTGCAGGTGTGGATCTAGGAGGTCTGACTTAGAGCTTACTGATGCTGTTTCTACTTCTGCTCCAGAATTTTGTAGAAGCTGAGGCTACAGCAACTTTGGTAGCACTGGGCCGCCAAGGCCTTTGCACAAAATCGTCATGCATGAAAACAGCTTCAGACTGTAGGGGGAAGTGGGGTGGAAGCATGTCTCTAAAATGATGCTGTTCAAGTAAAGGGTGCAGCTCGTGGGCTCCAAGGGATGGGTCTGAATTACGTGGGTTTGGGCTGCCCCTCTCTGCATGGTCTACTCTTCCTTCCCTCCCATCCCAGCTGCTTGGGGGGGAGGTCTTTGGTGACTACAGGTGCTGGGCAGGACCAGCTGCTGGCGAAGAGGTGCGGAGGCAGACAAAGGGTCTCCAGGCAGTATTTTCTGCTGGGAATCTCTCCAGAAAATCAGAGGGAATATGGTTGTCTTTCACTTGTTCCCCAGGAACTCTCCAGGCCAGAGGTAGAATGCTGAGAGATTCACGGGACAGGGAAGTGATGTGAGTGAGCAGAAGTGCCTGGGAAGTGAAACCTCTCCCATTCTTCTTGAGACCACAGCCCTCATAACCAATGTTTCATTATTCCTCTTTTGACTGAAACATGGATATGGACCATATTTCACCATCTGCATCACTCTGCCATTGGAAAAGCAGCAGTTCAAGCACCATGCCTCAGCTTCGGGCTCTGGGAGGCAGTTGAGAATGGTGGGGACTGTGGCAAGCAGGGCCCATATCCTGTCCAAGGGGGTGGCCCCAACCCTGCTGCAGCCGACTGTTTCCACATGGCCAGATGTGCTTGGATCCTCTGATTTTTAAGAGAAGGCAGAAAGCTAGATTTTTCTGTGAGATACTTCAGTTGGAAATCGTGTGGCAATTCAATTAAAAAACAAAAATACACACAAACAAAACACTGTGTAGCCCAAAGCTGTGTGGACTGGATGGAATGGGGCTGGGGCTGGCTGCAAGCATTTGTCTCTGCTGTGGGTCAGGCCCACCCTGTGTGGTGACTGGGCTGACCTAGGCACTTCTAGCAGCCTTGGGCAGGGCTTGGAGGATTGTTTGTGCCTTGTGGTTTTACTCCAGAATTGCCAGTTCCCTTCCAGGGTAATGACCATGTGATGTGAGGCACAGTGCCAATATACGGAAGCCAGGTGCCAGAAACCTCTGGCTTCTCTGCTTTGGGACATATGACAGATGGGCTGGATGCCATGTTGAGGTTAGAGCCCAGCTCTTCTGGTTGGGGAACTGGCAAATATAGAGCCAGTGAGTTCCTCCTGATTGTCTAATAGTAGTAACCCGTGGTTGAAAATTTACAATCTACAGAGCATTGAAAGGAGAGAGAAAATGCCATCCACCCAAATACAACCACTGTTAACACGTTAATGTTTCCTTTTCCTATTCTATATACATATGTAAAGATTGTAAGAGGTTGTACTCAAGCTATATAATTTCATATCTCTTTCTAACTTAACATTGTAACGCTTTATGCATTACTGAAATAGCATACGAAACTGTTTAAAATAGATGGATAATATTTAAAATGGATGTGCAATATTCCATTAAACACACACACACACATTGAGAGGGTCAATATAGTATGGTAAAAATGTAGTTTCTGAAGTTAGACTATCTGCTTCTAATCCCACCTCCACCAAAGCTGAGAAACTTTGGACAATGCACCTAATGTTGCCAAGCCTCAGTTTACTCATCTGTGAAACAGACATAGTGACAATAGGAACTTCTTAGCTGGAAGAGAATGGGCTGATATATTATACGTGAAGATCTTAGCACAATGGCAAATTGAAGACATAAAATAGATGTTAGCTATACTATTAGTAAATATATTATTTAACAATCTCCCTACTGGTGAACACGTAAGTTGTGTGCAGTTTTTTCTCTTTTAAAATAGTGATCAGCGAATTTGCCCATAGTCGCCTTCATTTGGGGTTATTTCCCTAAATGTGTGGGCTACTTAATCCATGAGTGGGTCAAAGGGTGTGGCAATTTTAAAGATTTTTGGCACATATCGTGAAATTGTTATCCAGCAGGACTTTACCACATTACATCAGCAGTTGCTGAAATTTAAAGGGAATTTCCATTTGGCACTGTCTACATTGCACACAATGTAGTTATCGCTCATGTAAATTCTTCCAGCTCAACAGAGTTATATTCCTGGGGATTCTGCCACTTGGGAAGAAGAAGGAGCTGGCCTGGGTTCAGTCCGATGTGCCCTTTTCAGTAAGGCACCTGTGAAAAAGCCCTCCCTTTAAAAATTATTATTACCCTTTGCATGCGCATGAGTCTAACTTCATGTCCTACTGGGCCTGAGCTGGAAGTGGGGCAGTGGTCCTGGAGGCCAGCTGTCCCTCCGCTGCCTGGGCTAAGTCACATCCTAGAGGCTGCTGGCCAACGATACTCACTCCTCCCCCATCTGGGAACTTTCAGGTCTGTGATTCTGTTAGAAGCCTAATTAATGTGCAGATCACACAGACCTCAACATAACAGGACTGAGTTTGGGGATCAGAGGACACAGCATTAACTCTGTGCTGACCATTCATTTCACCAGGCCCACTGTAGTGGATTGAATTATGTCCCCCCAAAACTCATTGAAGCTTGAATTGTGTCCCCACATTTTATGTATTAGAAACTTAGCCCCCACTGTGACTGCTAAGAGAGTGGGAAATCCTATTATGGTAATTGAAAGGTGGAGCCTTGAAAAGGTGATTGGATTGTAGGACCATGCAGTAGTGAATGGATTAAAAATGGTGGTCAGGGGTGTGGTTCTAAGGGCTTTTAAAGAAGAAAAGAGTCTCTCTCTTGCTCTCTCTGCTTCCACCATCTTGCAATTTGAGACCACTGGGTCACTGTCACCACCACCAGAGGAGACTTTGGACTTCCCATCCTCAGAAATTGTAAGCAATAAATTTGCTTTCTTTATTAATCACCCAGTTTCAAGTATTTTGTTATAAGTAACACAAATGGACTAATGTACCCAGCTGGAGGAAAGGGGCTGGGTGTGACGCCTGCTCAAATTCACCCTGTGTCATTCATTCACATGCACATCCTGAGCTCCTGCTCTGAGCCAGGCAGAGTGGGTAACAAGGAGGTGTCTTCAAGGGATCCCATTGTCTGGTGAGAAGCCAGACATGTACTGGGATGAGAATGGCCCCATGGAAGGCTCTGGAACCCCTGACTCTGGCTCTGATGATCAGGAAGTCTCCAGAGGGGAAGTGGCTGCTGATTGGGTCTTTGAGTGCTGGGTAGGATTTAGAGATGGGGTGGAGAGGTGTTTCATCAGAGGGAACAATGTCGGGGAAGATTCAGTGGCAGGAAAATGCAGACCTATGGCAGGACGAGGGAGCCGTTTGTTTAGTGCAGATGTACAGTGCAGGAAAGGTGGGGGGTTTGGGAGATGCGGAGTGAGTTGAGAAGTGCTTGCATTTCTTAGCTGAGGAAAGGCTTAGGTTCTAGTCAGCAGACAGTGAGGCAACTTGGGCACCAGATTGACGCAGCCAGAGCTGTGCTGTGGGGAGATGGATCTGGCCTTGGGAAGGGGTGGAAGAATGGTGGGGACAGCAGAAGTGGGCAGGTTGGTTTGGAGGCTGCTTTCACAGACCCAGGGCTATGGTTGTGGAGACAGAGCAGAGTGGCAGATCACGAGGCACTGAGGAGGTAGAACCAATGGGCCAAGCAGCAGGAGCGAGCGGGAGAGAGTATCAAAACTGGCCACGGCTTTCAGAGTTGGATGATGAGGAGGAGGCTGGAATCTCCCACCCAGAAACTGAAGTGGCAAATGCAGTGTGTAAGATGCTGCATGGCGTGGAGTAGGTGGTAAGTGAATGCTTGTTGTCACTGCTGCCATCTTGGAAGCTGGCTGGAGGGCCAGGCTTGGGTGAGCACATGGTGAGTTTGGTTCGCAGCCGGAAGTGTCAGGACTAGAGGTACAGATACGGGTGTGATAGGCAGAGAAATGACCATTGAAGTCATGACAGTAGAATCAAATGCCAAGTGAGCTGCAGAGAAGGAGAGGGTGGACATCAATGAGAAGACTTGGTAGAGGAATGTGGGAGGGAGCAGAGAGTTACAAGGGTACTGACAGCTGTAGGTAACGATTGTGCCCATGGCTTGTGCACTGCACTAATGCACATTCCATTATTAAATCATCACAGCAACTCCAGGAAATGAGCACGATTATAATCTTTATTTTACAGGTGGGGAAACTGAGGCTGGGGTTATGTAACTTGTCTATGCCACAAGCTGTTATATGGTGAGGCAGGGAATTACCCAGGCCGGGCAACTCCATGGCCCCTAGAAACAGAGTTTCTGAGAAAACAGTGTCACTGAAGTAGGGTGAAGGAGAGTATGGGGGGCGGGGAATTGCTGAAGCTGGGGTGACAACAGGGACAGAGACAAAGGGATGTAGAAGGAAAAAGCTATCTTTTCTAGATTGGGAGAAAAGAAGGAAAGAAAATGCAGAGGCTTTTGAGGGCAAGAGAAAGGAAGCTGAAGGAGTTAATGTCACAGGCTTGGTTCTGCCATATTGAAGATACTGTGGATAGAATAAGGGGAACCGAGTGTAGCCAGGATTGGAGGAGAAGAAGATCCTAATTTCTGGACAGGCCAAGAGGAGACAACTGTCTGGATAGGGAGTAGCAGAGAGGTCCAGCCGAGGGGTGGATCTCAGCAGGTGAGATCATCAAATGCGTTCCAGAACACAAAGCCATTTGAGGCCAAGAATCTGTAAGGTGACAAAATAGAGCAGAACCATGTCTCCAGTTCCCTTGAATCCTCAGAGATACCTGGCTGGGAGGTCACCAGCTGTGCCTCCAAGGCCCTGAGTGCATTAATTAGTCTCTTTGACAGCATAGTTTTATTGCTACTGTGAAGATGTGTGGCTGCCGAGAAAAACACTCTTCTCCAGCCTGGATGGCTTTGGGGAGAAGCGGCAGATTTTCTAAGACTTTTCCACTACAGGGTAGGAATTATTGATAGTAAGATCCCTGAAGGGACACACAGCGCTCCCTTCAACTCCTAAAGAAGGAAGCCTGTGTGGAAAGGCAGGAACTCTTAGAGTGTGACAGGGAGCACAAAGACCTGGAGACAACCCAGGACTGTACAGCCTGGTCTTTCTCCTCAAGTAGGCTGTGGACTGCCAGTAGGAAGGAAGCAATGGCAATTGCAGCCCAGGAGAGGAGGGAAGAGGTTTGCGGACAGGCCAGGTATGTCCAAACTGTGGCCCCACAGAGATACCAGAGATTAATGAAGATTCATGTAATATAATACACTGTTGTATAAGTTAAATGCATTGGTGACACATCATTAGTTTTTTAAATCTATTGATAAGAATGGGTATTGACAAGTCCTGATTTCTGGNCTAGAGGTACAGATACGGGTGTGATAGGCAGAGAAATGACCATTGAAGTCATGACAGTAGATGCAAATGCCAAGCGAGCTGCAGAGAAGGAGAGGGTGGGCATCAATGAGAAGACTTGGTAGAGGAATGTGGGAGGGAGCAGAGAGTTACAAGGGTACTGACAGCTGTAGGTAACGATTGTGCCCATGGCTTGTGCACTGCACTAATGCACATTCCATTATTAAATCATCACAGCAACTCCAGGAAATGAGCACGATTATAATCTTTATTTTACAGGTGGGGAAACTGAGGCTGGGGTTATGTAACTTGTCTATGCCACAAGCTGTTATATGGTGAGGCAGGGAATTACCCAGGCCGGGCAACTCCATGGCCCCTAGAAACAGAGTTTCTGAGAAAACAGTGTCACTGAAATAGGGTGAAGGAGAGTATGGGGGGGGGATTGTTGAAGCTGGGGTGACAATGGGGACAAAGACAAAGGGATGGAGAAGGAAAAAGCTATCTTTTCTAGATTGGGAGAAAAGAAGGAAAGAAAATGCAGAGGCTTTTGAGGGCAAGAGGAAGGAAGCTGAAGGAGTTAATGTCACAGGCTTGGTTCTGCCATACTGAAGATACTGTGGATAGAATAAGGGGAACCGAGTGTAGCCAGGATTGGAGGAGAAGAAGATCCTAATTTCTGGACAGGCCAAGAGGAGACAACTGTCTGGATAGGGAGTAACAGAGAGGTCCAGCCGAGGGGTGGATCTCAGCAGGTGAGATCATCAAATGCGTTCCAGAACACAAAGCCATTTGAGGCCAAGAATCTGTAAGGTGACAAAATAGAGCAGAACCATGTCTCCAGTTCCCTTGAATCCTCAGAGATACCTGGCTGGGAGGTCACCAGCTGTGCCTCCAAGGCCCTGAGTGCATTAATTAGTCTCTTTGACAGCATAGTTTTATTGCTACTGTGAAGATGTGTGGCTGCCGAGAAAAACACTCTTCTCCAGCCTGGATGGCTTTGGGGAGAAGTGGCAGATTTTCTAAGACTTTTCCACTACAGGGTAGGAATTATTGATAGTAAGATCCCTGAAGGGACACACAGCGCTCCTTTCAACTCCTAAAGAAGGAAGCCTGTGTGGAAAGGCAGGAACTCTTAGAGTGTGACAGGGAGTACAAAGACCTGGAGACCACCCAGGACCATACAGCCTGGGCTTTCTCCTCAAGTAGGCTGTGGACTGCCAGTAGGAAGGAAGCAATGGCAATTGCAGCCCAGGAGAGGAGGGAAGAGGTTTGCGGAGAGGCCAGGTATGTCCAAACTGTGGTCCCACAGAGATACCAGAGATTAATGAAGATTTATGTAATATAATACACTGTTGTATAAGTTAAATGCATTGGTGGCACATCATTAGTTTTTTAAATCTATTGATAAGAATGGGTATTGACAAGTCCTGATTTCTGGCCTCAACACAGTATTGATAGTTCTTGGCCCTGTGTGGGCATCAGTGATCTCCCACAGTAGGCTTGGCTGCAGACCACAGCTGCCTGAGGTCGGCAGGTCCAGCGCTTCCAGAATCTGGAATCATATCAGGACAGGGTAATAAAAACAGGAATGGTAACTACTTGCCTTGAGTAAAGTGCATTTGAACAACACGCATTATAGTAAAGTGCATTTGCTAGCATTCTCTTTTAATGTTCACAAAAGCCAAATGAGGTGGACAGACTTTTCCTCCCCCTCTCATAGATGATGAGGAAACTGAGGCCTACTGAGGCCGAGTCCCTTGCACAGGGTTTTACAGTAAAAAGCAACTGAACGGGAATGCAAATCCTGGGCTCCTTCTAATCCAAGATTCTTTCTACTAAAGCATCTGCTGATCTTGGACCCTTCAGGTCACAGGTAAACTGCTGGACTCTTCAGAAACAGGAATTAGGTAAGAGCTTTCCAGTTGGTAATATCCTGGGGAAGTGATGTAAGGGGTCCACCAGCCTGCTCAAGCCCAAACCCAAATCAAGAGGTTATGCCCAGCTTGTTCGCTGAAAGATGTATATCACATTACTGTATATTTTTATAGCATCTTAGACCAGTGCTGTAGGTGGGACTGTGATTTTGGGGTTTTTATTATCTAAAGCCTCTGCCCAAAGATCAGATAGGGCCAGCCTTGGATAAAGGCAGAGTGTATGAACCTTGGAAGCCTGGTTCTGCCCCGATCAGATGCTCAGGTGTTTGTGGAGTGGATGCTGAGGCACATGTGGGGCTCAGGCACGAGGTCATGGTGGTCAGGGACAGCCACCATGTGTGATTCCCATCATCAGGAAACTCACTGCTTCGGTAAGGGCAAAGCAGCAAGCTTAGAAAACAGCAGCAACAAAGGCGGGTATAATAAGGGATGCAGTCTCTGGGGCAGGCTGGGGGCTTCTAACTTTTTCTAAGAGTACCTTTTAATCCATAAAATATGGCCTAATCCATAGAACAGCAGCTATGTTTCAAGTGTCCATGGATTAAGAACATAAATATGGCAAGATGCTACTTGGATTACTAACATATTTAAGTAAAATTGTGTTGTGTTACCCACCATAGCACCTATGTATATGAGAAAAATGGCATGTATGTGATGTGCAAGATATTTTAGGAATTCTGTCAACCTATCCTGCTTATGGCTACCTGGGTCCCTTGACATATGCCTCTCTCCCACAAACAAACTAATGAAGAAACTTCCCTGCAGAGGCACCTGCCTTCAAAGAGACCTCCTGGCCCAGGCAGGAGGCCAGCAAGCAAGGCACTGGCATTTCGTGGAGAGCAGGACAGCCAGACAGCCACAGCGCCTCTCTCCCACAAACAAACTAATGAAGAAACTTCCCTGCAGAGGCACCTGCCTTCAAAGAGACCTCCTGGCCCAGTCAGGAGGCCAGCAAGCAAGGCACTGGCATTTCGTGGAGAGCAGGACAGCCAGACAGCCACAGCATACGGGCTGAGGAGAGACAGCGGGGACTGAGCTAGACAAGGTGGGACCCTGGAGGACCACAGTTCTTTTCAGAACTGTGTAGGCCATCCTACACTCCTAGGGGAGGGTTAGGAGCAGGGTGGGGGCCAATTTCATTGACTGTGAACAGCTTGCCTGTCTTGGTGTAGGGGGCTTGAGTTGGCCCTGATTGAAGTTGGGAAAACAAAGGCATCCTGGAAGTTCAAGAACAGTAGGTTGGAGTCAGTGGTTCAATGTGAGCTGAGTACTGATCCAGCCCTGTACATTCTTCCTCAGCTCCCTGGATAAGAGACATGCAAGTCCACAGATTTCAGTTGTGCATATTTCCAAAAATTCCTTTCCAAAAACTTCCCAAATCAGCTTTTAAGAGTCATCAAAATTTGGTTTTCACAGACTAAAATTGGTCCACTGCTACAGTTACCAAGAACTCTGATTCAGTGCTTTCCTGAATCTAGCTGCCATGCCTCCCAGGCCAGGCCTTCCTGGGCCATGCCATAGACGAGATTGGGTGCATTCAGGGTGGTATGGCTGTAGACTAGGGCCAAGCTGTAGAGCACTGGACACCACATGGGTAACTGGTGGGAATTCTGCTGTTTTCTGGAAGAAAGCTCTATTGTTCATTCATCAGCAGTAGTATCTTGAGCTGGTCATGGTTTCTGTTAAGTATCAGCGTAAATTCATCGTTATCATTTTAGGTTTTTGTGACTTTGGGCCTAACCAATGACATTGTTGTGATACATTTTTATCTCAGGTATATTTGGGACTAGAATTATAATGACTACACTTGATAATATTCTGCTTTGTGGTCCCAATATGAATCACCCATATTGCTAATGCAGATGGCCCATAACAACCACTGCCTCAGAGAAAGATCATTTCTCAATGAATGACAACTCACTGATGTTACAGAGTTCTTTTACCTTGAAATTCAGGAGAGGGTAGGTAGACGATAGAATCTTTGTTCTATCTAAGTGGGTTGTGATGAAACGGTTTGTTTAAAGTGTGTTATTTCCTCGGTTGGCTGTGGTTACATAGGTGCATGCAATTATCAAACCTTATCAACTATGCACTTAAGAACTGTACCTTTTATTCAATGTAAATTGTACCTCAATTAAAAAATAAACTGATAAAAACAAGGCCAGATAGGAGACAAGAAGAGAAGACCAGGGACTCTTGAGAGTAATTGGTTTTCATGGAAAACAAGGTGAGATTTAAGAATGAGCTCCAGGAGGGAGAAAGTATTGCCAAGAATGCATAACCTCAGCATAATAGTAAGGAAACATCAGACAAACCCTAAAGGAGGGCAGCTCTATTAACACGAAGTGGGGCAGTGTACTCTTTAAAAATGTCAGTCTCTCTCTCTCACTCTTTCTGCTTCCACCATCTTGCAATGTGAGGGGTCACTGTTGCCACTTTCAGAAGTGTTCCTTGGACTTTGGACTTCTCAGCCTCAGAAACTCACTTTGAATGTATCATCCAGTTTTCTCCTGGCCTGCAAGGTTTCAGTTAAGAAATCTGTCTATTCATCCAGCCACCGCCGAGGCCCTGCCAGAGTGACAGGCAGCTGTGTAGGACCCAGGCAAGTGAACCCTGCCCTGAGAGACCCACACAGCCACTGCCAAGTCCCCACCAGAGATGTGCTGTCAGCAAAACTCCCTGCCACTGCTACAGACACCAGAGTGCAGAACGAGTGGGCAGTGACAGCCACTGCCACAGCAACTGCTGCCACAAGGATGGCTCATTGCCAAAGCAGCAGCCACTGGTACCTCATAGGTTACCTGGTGACCACTCATCACTGTAGACAAAAGGAGAGTCATCAGCAGAGCCTAGGGAAAGAGGAAAGAAAAAAGAGAAAACCCACCCAGAGTCACCCATTCAAACTGAGGAGCACTAGTACACCCTAGTGCACCCATCAGTGTCAGGGTGATCTAGCCAGGGTGCCAACAGTCCTGCCCCCAAACACCCATCATAACCTAAGACTGACAATATTCCAAGGCACTACCCCTCAAAATTTGAGAGGTTGCCCATGTCCTGATGAACCAACATAGTGTCACAAACCTCAGCAAGGAAATACTAAGTGTCACAGGGACTAGGTCACAGAGGCACTCTTACACAACTCCAACATCAAATGAGAAAACATAACTGCATCTACCTGGAACCAATACTAAAATGCCCCATTCAACCATCGTTATAAAACACATCCACAAGAGGAACTCTCTCTCTGCAAACCCCACTCCAGAATATGAGAAAAATCAACTTTTCTATTAGATGACTATAGTGGATTGAATTATGCCCCCTGAAACTCCCTGATGCTTGAGTTATGTCCCACACGTTTTATGCATTAGAAACTTAGCCCCCACTGTGATTGTTACAAGG
Source organism: Galeopterus variegatus (assembly GCF_000696425.1). NCBI lineage: Eukaryota > Metazoa > Chordata > Mammalia > Dermoptera > Cynocephalidae > Galeopterus > Galeopterus variegatus. The sequence goes on along the minus strand of NW_007735690.1, from coordinate 14,138 downwards.
GTGGGAAATCCTATTACGGTAATTGAAAGTTGGAACCTTGAAGAGGTGATTGGATTGTAGGACTGTGCCCTACTGAATGGATTAAAACTGGTGGTCAGGGTCATGGTTCTGAGGGCTTTAAAAGAAGAGGATAGTCTGTCTTGCTCTCTCTCTGCTCTCTCTGCTTTCACCATCTTGCAATGTGAGACCCCTGGGTCACTGTCACCACCACCAGATGAACTTTGGACTTCTCAGCCTTAGAAACCGTAAGCAATAAACTTCATTTTCTTTATAAATCACCTGGTTCAATATATTCTGATATAAGCAACACAAATGGACTACTACAATGACTAAACACAAATGTAGAGATACTAGAAATATGAAAAAACAGGAAAATATGACAACACTAAAGGAACATATAATTCTTGAACACCAGATTCTATAGAACAAGAAGTCCTTAAAATGACTAAAAAGGAATTTTGAGCAACAATTCTAAGGAAACTCAATGAAATACAAGAAAACTCAGACAACACAACTAAATGAGAAAAAGTATTCAGGACCTGAAGGAGGAAATGTACAAAGAAATTAATGCTCTATAAATGAATGTAGCAGAGCTTATGGAACTGAAGGATTCTTTTAACAAAGTAAAAAACTCAACAGAGATCTTAAACAGCAGACTAGAACAAGCAGAAGAGAGACTGTCTGATCCTGAAGACAGCCTTTTTGAAATAACCCAGGTGGGCAAATAAAAGAAAAAAGAATTTTTTTTAAAAAGGCGAAAGTTTAAGAGAGATAACAGACCACCTTAAGTGTTCAAATACCTGAATCATGGGAAAAGGTATTGAAAACATATTCAATGAAATAATAGTGGAAAACTTCCCAGGTATATGGAGAGATACAGATCTTCAGATCCAGTAGGCTCAAAGATCCCCAAACAAATTCAACCTAAAAAGGTCCTCCCCAAGACACATTATAGTCAAATTAGCAAAGCTCAAAGACAGAGAGAATCTTAAAAGCTGCAAGAGAAAACTGTCAAGTCACCTATAAGGAACTCCTATTAGACTAACATCAGACTTTTCATTGGATACCCTAAAAGCCAGAAGAGAATGGGATGATACATTCAAAATACTAAAAGACAAAAATTTCCAGCCAAGAATACTATACCCAGCAAGGCTATCCTTCTAAAATGAAGAACAAACAGTATATTTCTCAGAAAAACAAAAACTGTGGGAAGTCACCACCACACAACCAGCCCTACAAGAAATTCTCAAGGGAGTACTGTGCCTGGTACCTCAAAAACAACCATCACTACCATGAATACTCAAGAAAGAAGAAAACCAACCAGTAAAACAAAAATGCAAACAATAAAGAGAAAAGAATTTTATCTACCACCTCAAGAAACTAACAAACACAAATGATGAACAATAAAATGGAAAGAAAGAAACAAAAAATATTTACATCCAAAGAAAAATCAATAAAGTGCCAGGAGTAAAGCAACTCCTTTCAACAATAACTCTTAATGTAAAAGGATTAAATTCCCCACTCAGAAGCCACAGAATGACTGATTGGATTAAACAGATAGACCCAATAATATTCTGTCTTCAAGAGACTTACCTCACTTGTAAAGAAACACACAGACTAGGAGTGAAAGGGTGGGAAAAGACATACCATGCAAATAGAAACCAAAAACAAGCTGGAGTAGCTATTCTTATATCAGATAAAATAGACTTTAAACCAAACACCATAAAAAGAGATAAAGAAGACCACTATATAATGATAAAGGGATCTATCCAACAAGAAGACATAACAATCATAAATATATATGCACCCAACATCAGAGCAGCCAGATATATAAAGCAAACACTATTAGACCTAAAGAGATAGACCCAAATACCATAATAGGAAAGGACCTGAACACCCCACTCTCAGCACTGGACAGATCATCCAGGCAAAAAATCAATAGAGAAACACAGGATCTAAACAAAACTTTAGGCCAATTGGAGTTAGCAGACATCTACAGAACATTACATTCAACAACCACAGAATATACATTCTTCTCATTAGCACATGGGACGTTCTCCAGGATAGGCCACATGTTAGGTCACAAATCAAGTCTCAACAAATTTTTAAATATTGAAATTATTTCATGTATTTTCTCAGAACAGAATGGATTAAAACTAGAAATCAATAACAAATGAAACTCTGGAAACTATACAAATACATGGAAATTAAACAACATTCTACTGAATGACACATGGGTCCAACGAGAAATTAAACAGGAAATCAAAGCATTTACTGAAACTAATGAAAATAATGACACATCATACCAAAACCTGTGAGATACTGAAAAAACAATACTAAGGGGGAATCTTATTACAATAAGTGCTTACTCCAGAAGAATGGAAAGGTGGCAAATAAACAACCTAACACTTTACCTCAAAGAACTGGAAAAACAAGAACAATCCAACTCCAAAGTTAGTAGATGGAAAGAAATAAAGATCAGAGCAAAACTAAATGAAGTAGAAACCAAAAATGCAATACAAAAGATCAATAAAACAAAAACTTGATTTTTCAAGAAGATAAACAAAATAGGCAAGCCATTAGGTAGGCTAACTAAAAAAAGAAGAGAGAAGACACGAATAACAAAAATTAGAAATGAAAAAAGAGGCATTACAACCAATACCATGGAAGTACAAAAAAATCCTTGAAGACTATTATAAACAACTATACACCAGCAAATTTGAAAACCTGGAGGAAATGATCAAATTTATGGACACACTCAAATGACCAAGACTGAACCATGAAGTCAGAAAACCTGAACTAATCAATAACAATCAAAGAGACTGAAGCTGTAATCAGCAGTCTCCCAACAAAGGAAAGCCCAGGACTGAATAGCTTCACTGCCAAATTCCACCAGACCTTTCAAGAAGAATTAATACCAATTCTTTACAATCTATTTCAAAAAATTGAAACAGAGGCCATTCTCCCAAACTCATTCTATGAGGCAAACATCAACCTGATACCAAAACAAGACAAAGATATGACAAAAAAAGAAAACTATAGGCCAGTATGTTTGATGAGTATAGATGCAAAGATCCTCAATAAAATATTAGCAAATATAATACAGCAATACATCCATAAAGTTATACACCACAATAAAGTGAGAGTCATCCCAGGGATGCAAGGATGGTTCAAGTAAATAAATGTGATACACCACATCAACAAAATCAAGGACAAAAAACATGTGATTATCTTAGTAGATGCTGAAAAAGCATTTGACAAAATTCAATATCCCTTCATGATAAAGACTCTCAACAAATTAGGTATAGAAGGAAAGTATCTCAAAGCAATAAAAGCTATGTATGACAAACCCACTGCCAATATCATCCTGAATGGGGATAAGTTAAAAGCTCTTCCCTTAAGAACAAGAACAAGATAAGGATACCCACTCTCACCACTTCTATTCAACATAGTATTGGAAGTACTAGCCAGAGCAATCAGAGAAGAGGAAAAAATAAAGGGCATCCAGATTGGAAAAGATGAGGTCAAATTGTCCCTATTTGCAGATGACATGATCCCATGTGTAGAACAGCCTAAAGACTCTACCAAAAAACTCTTAGAATTGATAAATGATTTCAGGAAAGTTGCAGGATACAAAATCAACATGCAAAAATCAGTAGCATTTTTATACTCCAACAATGAACTAGCAGAAAAACAAAGTAAGAAAGCTAACCCATTTACAGCAGTCACCAAAAATAAAGTAAAATAAAATACCTAGAAATAAAGGTAACAAACGATGTGAAAGATCTCTACAATGAGAACTACAAGAAATTAAAGAGGACACGGGAAAATGGAAAGTTATTCCATGCTTTTGGATTGGAAGAATTAACGTTGTGAAAATGTCCATACTACCCAAAGTGATCTACAGATTCAATGCAATCTCCATCAAAATACCAATGACATTCTTCACAGAAATGGAAAAAACTATCCTAACATTCACATGGAGTATTTAGGCTGGTTCCAACTCTTGGTTATTGTAAATAGAGCTGGATAAACATGGGTGTACAGGTATCCCTATGAAATGATGCTTTCCATTCCTTCGGGTATATACCCAGGACTGGGATTGCTAAATCATATGGCAGTTCTATCTGTAAGTGTTTGAGGAACCTCCATACCATTTTCCACAATGGCTGCACCATTTTACAGCCCCACCAACAGTGTAGGAGGGTTCCCCTTTCTCTGCATCCTCACCAGCATTTGTTATTCTCAGTCTTTTTGATATTAGCCAGCCTAACTGGAATGAGATGGTATCTCAGTGTGGTTTTGATTTGCATTTCCTGGATGCTGAATGATGTTGAGCATTTTTTCATGTGTCTGTTGGCCATTCTTGTATCTTCCTTTGAGAAATGCCCATTCAGCTCCTTTGCCTATTTTTTTAATTGGGTTACTTGCTTTTCTGCCTAAATACTCATCATTAGACATGTGGATAAGGAAAATGTGGTATATTTACACAATGGAATACTACTCTGCTATAAAAAAGAAAGAAATATTGCCATTTGCAGCCACATGGATGAACTTAGAGAAAATTATGTTGAGTGAAATATGCCAGGAACAGAAAAAGAAATATTGCATGTTCTTATATATGTGGGAACTAATAAAAATAAATAAATAAATAAATAAACAGAAAAAGAAAAAAAAACACAACAATCACAATAATTCTTTGAACCTCTTAAGAGAAGTGAACAGAACTGAGGTTAATGGGGGTTGGGAAAGAGGAAAGGGAGGAATTGATAAAGGGCCACGAAAATCAATTACAATGTATAATGATAAAAAAAAAAAGCCAGTGTCATAAAAAACAAAGAAAGGCTTTGAAAATGTTACAGATTAAAGGACTGGATCCAATACTGGAGAGGGAGGAATGCAATAAAGGACATCGTGAGATCACATGACAATTTGATTGTAGGTGATAGATTAGATAAAAGTATTGCCAATGTAGATTATGAAACTGATAACTGTACTGTGGTTATGTAAGACAGTATCCCTGTTCTTAGGAAATATGGTCTGAAGTAATTAGGGGTAAAGAGCTTCTAAATAGTTTAGAGAATTAAATTATGTATGTATGTGTGAAAAAATATGTATGTGTATGCAAAAGAATTTCCTTACTGCTTACCTTGGAAAGAAAAGGAAAAAAAGACAGGTTTGTATCTGCTTGGGTCTTGTTGACAAGGCTAGTTCAAGGTTTCACAGGTGTTTTTCCAACATCTGCACCTCCACACGGGGAGGACTTTGTCAGGACATTGTCTTTCAGTCATAACTCCTGAAAGCCACATTGTACCTATAGCTGATTCATGAAAACCTTTAGTCCTGGTCAGGTCACTGTTACCTGGAGATGAATGAGGCCCAGGCAAAGTTTAGACATTGGGGCGATGACATTCATTTAACTGAATCACAGCCACATAATTGAGTGAGAAGGGAGGGGAGGGAGGGAGGGAGGGAGACAGAACCCACCAACAATAAGCCAGTGAGGTAAAATGTTAACAACAGGTGAATCTGGGTAAAGGGCATATATATGGATGTTCTTTGTATTATTTTGCTTTTTTGAACTTTTTTGCAAATTTTGAATTATTTCCAAATAAAAAGTTGTTTTTTTTTTTTTTTAAATTGAGGATGAGGGCACTGGAAGAGGTTCCAAAGGCTTCATGGTATAAACTTGTCTGTTCAGAGCTGAGTCAGTATCCCAGTGATGGTAGTCACCATGGCAATTATATTGCTTGAATAGTCATAAATGGGTAATTCTCAAGCAATAAAATCCAGAGTGCTTATGTGACTTCTATGGGAGAACATGAGAGAATTTCCTTATTGCTTACCCTAGAGAAAAGGAAAAAAGTTCATGTTTTTTGTTGACAAGGCCAGTTGGAGGTTTGGCAAGTGTTTTCCCAACATCTGCACCTCCAAACAAGCAGATTGTTATCAATACACTGTCCTTTAGTCAGTAACTCCTGAGAGCCACATTCTACCCATGGTTGATTCATGAAAACCTTGAGTCCTGGGTCAGGTCAGTGTTACCTGGAGATAAAGATGGCCCAGGCAAAGTGTACACATTGGGACAATGACACCTATTCTGTCTATGAGCAACACTCCCCAGGATGACTCGGGCAGTATCATGGTGGGTTTGGGAGAGGAAGAGTGTCTAGTAACCTCTCAGCGGCTCGCAAAGGCCACACTGTCTGATCTTGCTCAGTGGGGCCTTGTGCTCCCAAAAGTGGCCACCATCCCTGCTCATCTCCTATGGGATCCACTGTGGAAGGGGTGAGTGGGACCCAGCCTCTGCCCACACTGTGGCTGGGCTAACAGATGTAAAATATGGGATGAGTTCATTCAAGCACACTCCCCAGCCAGACAGAAACCTCCCCCTCAACCTCACCCACTTCTGGAATGAGTTAAAGCATAGCTTGCACTATACTCCCAAATCTGCACTTTGGACCATGGAGTCATGAAGCTGAATGTTTGATCCTAACCTTTCATCTGATACAGATGGGACTGTTTGGGGGACTTGGAAGTTCAACCATTTAATGAAAGTGATCTGCCTGTTTGCCAGTGTATGTGAAACCAAATTGGGACACCGCATACAGGGAATTAAACCCAGGTGGCAAAATAGGCTTGCGGTTGCAAACTTCATTCTATTTCTTTTCTGGTCATGTCACATTTGTCCCTTGAGAAGGGAGAGTTGTGAACAGGAGTCCACTTTATTTGCATTGGGATTAGATGTTCTCTCTGGCCACAAGTAAAAGCTGTGCTCAAGGGTCATAGCAGAGGAGAAAATGGGCATCAGGGGGAGAAATAGGGCAGTAAGTGGGAGGATGAACTGAGAGAGAGATGGTCTCTGCTGGCTACCTGCACCTCTAGAAGAAGCTACAGAGATAAATGACCCATGATCTTCCAGCACTGACCCCCAAGGTCAGACAAGGAGACAGCAGCCCTGTGCCCCTGGACATTGAGGGCCAAGGGCACCAGTGCTGCCTTACAGCCGTTTTAGGGCATAGCCAGGCCAGAGCTGGAGTGAGTCAGTGAGAACGTGCCCAGCCCTCCAACCTGCTGTACTCTTCTCAGCCCAGGGGGAGGGCAGGACTCATCCAGCCACTCATCCAGCACTTTGTTAAGTACTAACTCTGTGCCAGGCCCAACAAGGCAGGGGAAGGGCTAGGAGTGGGGGTCCCACCCCCACGTTCTTTCATCCCTTGCCTCTGGAGCTGTGGGAGTGGCAGACCCTATTTGGGCTCATTCAACTTTCAGGCAACAGAGATATTCTGAGCACTTACTGTGTGCCAGGCATTACTGGGCTTTGGAAAGGAAACCTGTTATCATGGTTCACCTGTACTGAATGTCAGCATACTGCAAACTTTCTAATGTGCGGATTTCATTAGTTCTATAAGGTGGGAATTGATATCTCCATCTTTACAGATGAGAATCCTCAGGTTCAGAGGTATTCAGTAGCCCACCCAAGATCATAAGCTGGTGCAGACAGGATAGCAGGGACTCTGCCATCAGAATGATACAAGTTCAAATTCACGCTTACACAGTTTCTGAGTATGGACTGGTTGGTACCTTAGCCCCCCTGCTCAGAACCCTGCACCACATCCCCATTTCACTGAGGGTCAAAGTCAATGTCCTTGCAATGGTTCTCCAGACCTCCTGTGGCTCCCTGTTACTCTCTTGACCTCATTTTCCACTCCTGTCCCCAGCTCAGACACACTGGTCTCTTTGCTGCAACTAGACCATGCCCAGCTTTCTCCTCACTGCGGGGTCTTTGTACTTGCTGTTCACACTGCTTGGATTTAACAGTGGGGAGGCCACTGGGGACTTTGACAAGAGCCATTTTGGTGGAGAGAAGGGTATGAAAACCTGATTGAAGTGGGATCAGGAGAGAATGGGGCAAAAGAAATTGGAGAGCCCAAATGTGCACAACACTTCTAAGGGATTTTGCTGGGCTGTAATGAGGAACAGAAAAAGGGGGCTATCACCAGAGGGTCATATGGAAGCCAAGAGAGCACTGCTTTTTAAGGAAGCTGATACTATGGCATTTCTCATGCTAATGGGAAAGATCCAACAGAGAGAAGAAAGTCATTCCTCTTGCTTCTCCTCCTCTTCCTTATCATCATAATCATCATTAGCTATGCTTTATGCTCATAGCAAACACATAACAAAGCCCATGTCTTAGCCACCAAACAACAGTGTTCTCCCTCTGCCCCCATGTGTCTGAGCCCATTCGATGCCCAGCTCCTAGCAAGAGCTGTCAGGACTGGCTGGCTGGCTACGAGGACACAAGGCCCCATCTGTGCTCCTTTCTGGTGAGAGCAGGTGTAGTGGCCTGGCAGGCAGATCTCCTTGTGTGATGACCTTGCCCGTGGGCTGAGGGACAGGAGAGTTTAACATGGCAGCACCTGGGGACGTGGCCCCATTATCCTGGCAGAAGGCAGGAGGGAGTTGAGTTGAGGCCCAAAGAGGCTCCCAGAGGGCCATGGGCAGGAGGCCCAGCGGCTGGAGGCAAGATGGGCAGAGGGCCCAGGGTGGGCTAAGGTCTCTTTTGGGAGCTGCTGGGCAGCAATTATAAACCTTGCAAACCAGCTGCCCCGGACTTTGACATCAGTTTGCTTTTCTCTCTCCATACCAGAACGTGCCAAATTCTGTGTTTACACAGTAACCTGGCATTGTTTTACTAGAATCCTTTAAAGTCACAAAAGTGCTCAAACCAGGGTACCTGAGCTTACCTAGAGACAATGATGCAGTGGTGTGTGGTCTCAGGGCTTCTATTTCACATATATGGAGAGGAAAGAGGTTTTAAAAAAACCTGTCCCTGCCCCCTTTTTTGTAATCTCTAGGCTGGCCTTCCCTGACATGTTTGTTCAGCTTCTCTGTGTTCACAGTAAATCCTGCCTCCAGGGAGCTGCGAGCCTGCAGCCTCATGCCTCCCCCTGGGCTCTCTCTCCTGCTGCCCTGGGAAGGTGCTGCAAAGGACTTGTGGAGCCTGCTCCTGTTTCTCCAATAAAACCTGCCTATAAAGGCTGCCTCACATTGAGCAGTGGCCGTGGACTGGCACTGTGCTCAGTGCCTCACGCGGTTCTCCCAGCTGCTCCGTGAAGACAGGCGCTGCTGCCTCATTTTACAGAAGAGGGGCCCAAGCCTGGGAAGAGGTAGGAGACTTCAGCTGATTTCCACAGCGAGTGGTGAGGGAGGATCAGAAAAAGATGTTGCAGGTCCTGACAGTGAGCTCCTTCTGCTTCCCCCTGCCTCTTATTAAGTTTCTGAATGGCAGAAATCTGCAAGGATCCAGGCCCCTTTAGACCCCCACCAGACAGTCTCTGACACCTGTCATTTCTCTCTCTTTGCAGGAGCAATTTCTTGGGGGACAGCTACTCCCATGGATGTGGTGAAAAGTCGACTGCAAGCTGATGGTGTTTATTTAAACAAATACAAAGGTGTCCTGGACTGTATCTCCCAGAGTTACCAGAAGGAAGGTTTTAAAGTAAGCCCCACAGCTGTCCTGCAGGGTCAGTGTCCATCCCTGGAAGGTGGTAGATATTTGGGGTGTGTGACACTATAGAGAAGGGAATCAAGAGGCTGGGGTGCTGATGGTTACCACTTACCAAGTGCCACAGTGGGGACTGCACCAAGCACTTCACCTGAGGCATCAGGCAGGTGGCAGAGGTTGGCATGCAACCCACCTGACTGAGGTTCAAGTTAGAGGTATGTGCCAGGCACAGCTCTAGGAGCTGGGCACACACTTACCAAGTGCCACAGTGGGGACTGCACCAAGCACTTCACCTGAGGCATCAGGCAGGTGGCAGAGGTTGGCATGCAGCCCACCTGACTGAGGTTCAAGTTAGAGGTATGTGCCAGGCACAGCTCTAGGAGCTGGGCACAGAGCATAAACAAAAGAGGCAAAGCCCATGCTCTCGTGAAGCTAATGTGCCTGTGAGCCAGCAGAGGGACCGGGTCTCAAGGCTGCATTAATACTGAGCTTGTGAAAACTAAAGCCTTCAGACATTTCCTCCCAGAAGCCTTTGTCAAATCAGATTTCCCCTCTTCTGCAGAAGTGGCTAATTCTTTAAGATTAAGGGCAGGACTTTACACTGACTTCTGCAGTTCCGTCCTTTAGATTTGGCCCTTCGATCTAGCTTTTGGGGTCATTTGGATCCTGTCCCTTTCACACAGCATGTTAGGTATCCTCCTTAAGACTGGGTTATCCAAAACTCTGGATCTTCCCCCAAGTTGGGGGCGGGGGGAGAAAAACAGGACCTCAAGGAACTTGCTGTAAGAAGAGAAGAGGTAGGTATGGAAATAGCTGTCATCCTTGGTGGTGTGGCCTGGAAGGAGGGGATGAATTCATCTGGCATGGCTTGGGATGCAGCTTGGCCAAGGAAGGGAGCTGATGGACCTGGAGGCCCAGAGGTGAGTGAGTGCTCAGCCAAACCCTGGAGCCATCCATGCATGGAGCAAGTCGGATCCTGGCAACATTAGCACTTCTCTCTAAGGTCTAACCTTTCCAGAATTCCACAGGCTCACCAAGAGTGACTGAGTAACAGTGAGGAACTGGGTTAGGCTCCGAGAGGAAAATTCCATGCTGGTGCCCACAGAAACTCCCTGTGGGCCAGGGCTTGGCTCTGCTCTGTGAGGCCAAGCCAGGCACGACTCAGCTTGGAGTGTGAGCCTCCTGTCCATAGTGCTGGGCTCTGGAGGAGCCATGGGCCACTTCAGACAGACAGACAGACCACCCTCCAGCAGCTGTGGCCTGCCCCACTGCCAGGCCCACAGAAAGCAAAGCACAGACCTGCCGGCTTTTACTCCAAGCCTTCAGAACACACAGCCTCCAGGCCAAGTCCCTCCCCATGAAGCTACAGTGGCTCCCACTGCCCAGGGTCAAGTCCACACTCTTCCCTGTCCTGCGAGGACCCACACACTCTGGCCCAGCACTTTCTCTGGGCTGCCTCTCACATCTGACATTCTGGGCAGGCTAACAGCCTGTCATTCCCCTGAGGGGCCAGCTTTCTCCCACCACTGGCCCTCTTCTGGTCCTCTCTGCCTACATGCTCCCCAGACCTGGCTTGCAGCCTCTGGCAGTCCTCCCACAGCCACCCCAAGGTGGATTATGGCCCATCACCTTCTGTGCAGTCGGTATCTCCCCCATCACAGCCCTTCTCACACTCTTCTCCAATCACTCGTGATTGCCTGTCCCCCCATTAATAATCCCAGGCAGGGCAGCGAGCGCAGGGCTGTGTGTGTGGTTTACCTCTGAGTCCCCACCACCTGTGAGTGCCTGGCCCAGAGCAGACCTTCCATAAATGCTTATTAAATGAATCAATGGATGACTGAATGAATGAATGAATAAATCAACAGTCTCTGAGCTGAAAGAGTCCTGGTAGTGGTGGCCTGGGGGATTCCTGGACTGGCGGGGAGTGCTCTGAGTCCTGAGGGGCAGAACCACAGGGCAACTGACCCAGGTGCCTTGGGGAGCTTGTCTGCCTACAAATGCTCCTCTCCATCTATCCTAGAGTCACCCAACTCACTGCACTGTCACAAACCCCTTCACACAGCCACCTCTGTGTGGAGCAAAGGACATCCAGGTGCTCCTCCAGGCTCCTTATTTCAGATGACAACTCTCCAAGAAGGAGCCATGCCCACATGGCCCCAGATGGTCCTCACAGTGGGCAGAGAATGGGTCCCAAACCACCAGGCCTTTCTTCTATCTTTACTCAAGGATGCCCACAAGTCCATGGGGTTTTGATTTGTCCTGTCACAAAGGCTGCTAATCCTTAAGTGGGTTACAAAGTGCTGCACAAATGGGACACCATGGTCATTATTTTACCTCCCTTCTAGTTTCTTATAATCATTGAGTTCTTCATCCACAGGAAAGTGAGAACAAGTGGCAATGATGAGGGGCTTAGGGCTTTGTGCCCTGCCTCAGTGAGCCACAGTAGAAAATGTCTGAGAAGGGCCACTCCATTGAGCTAGAGCCCAAGCCAGCAGGGAACTGGAGCTGTCCCTCAGGCTCTGGGAAAAGCCACTCTGCCTCCTCCTGACGCTGCTGCTAGAAATCTGCTTTTGAGACAACCTCATTTTCCAACACTGTGTGGGGTGTTTTTCATGCTACTATTTATGCTTATATGAAAAAATTCCCATATACCACATGCATAAATATACATACGCACATATATATGCTTGTACATGCTGTGACTATTTTTGTGATATATCACAAGAAACTCATAACAGTAAATTCCTTTGAGAGAGGACAAGGGACCACAGGAAGGTCATTGATAGAGTTGTATACCTTTGGAATCTTCCTATGTTCATATAGCATGTATTTTTTAACCAACTAATAAAAAGTTTTTAAAATTAATCTTGTGAAATCTGGTCAATGAGGTGGTTAATCAAACTGAGTATTGCTATCTCTATATAAAACCTGTCTCTGGATAAATACTATGGACCAAATACCATTGAGATTAAGAAATCAATCATTCGGCCTCAGCTGGCTTCTAGCTCTTCATTTTTTATGGAGCATGGTAATTTTTGAAGGAATGATATTAGTAATATATTTTGCCTCTATAGACTTTTTAGAATAATGACACATTAATATTTTGGGGAGACAGACAAATACATCTCGAATAAAAACAGCATCCTATTTGAGTCTCTCTTTTGTCCCTCTGTACTTGTTGGTTGAATTGCGAACTGTTTCTGCTAAAAAAAATGCAGACGATTGAGGCTGCATTTGGGCTTCACCCTTTTGGGAGATCAGCTCCTGTTAAAAAAAAAAAGACTGTAAAATAATGAGGAGAGAAGAGTTCTAAGTTTATCCATCCTTAAAACATATGCACAGAAATGAGGTGCTCTCTATGTGACATCTTCTTACACTAAATAGAGTCTCAGTGACCAGCCTTTCTTCATGTGCTATGATGTCCAACTCCTGGTCTTCATGCCAGGTGCACCAGCAGTGTCCTGCTTAATGGGTGGTGACCAGAGGTGGGTGCAGCATTCCCGCTGTGATCTGACCAGGGCAGAGGCTTCCCCTCCCTCACTCTACCCACTATTCCTCTATTAATGCCACATGGGCATGGCTCCTTCTTGGAGAGTTGTCATCTGAAATAAGGAGCCTGGAGGAGCACCTGGATGTCCTTTGCTCAACACAGAGGAGGCTGTGTGAAGGGGTTTGTGACAGTGCAGTGAGTTGGGTGACTCTAGGATAGATGGAGAGGAGCATTTGTAGGCAGACAAGCTCCCCAAGGCACCTGGGTCAGTTGCCCTGTGGTTCTGCCCCTCAGGACTCAGAGCACTCCCCGCCAGTCCAGGAATCCCCCAGGCCACCACTACCAGGACTCTTTCAGCTCTGAGACTGTTGATTTATTCATTCATTCATTCATTCAGTCATCCATTGATTCATTTAATAAGCATTTATGGAAGGTCTGCTCTGGGCCAGGCACTCACAGGTGCTGGGGACTCAGAGGTAAACCATACACACAGCCCTGCGCTCGCTGCCCTGCCTGGGATTATTAATGGGGGGACAGGCAATCACGAGTGATTGGAGAAGAGTGTGAGAAGGGCTGTGATGGGGGAGATACCGACTGCACAGAAGGTGATGGGCCATAATCCACCTTGGGGTGGCTGTGGGAGGACTGCCAGAGGCTGCAAGCCAGGTCTGGGGAGCATGTAGGCAGAGAGGACCAGAAGAGGGCCAGTGGTGGGAGAAAGCTGGCCCCTCAGGGGAATGACAGGCTGTTAGCCTGCCCAGAGTGTCAGATGTGAGAGGCAGCCCAGAGAAAGTGCTGGGCCAGAGTGTGTGGGTCCTCGCAGGACAGGGAAGAGTGTGGACTTGACCCTGGGCAGTGGGAGCCACTGTAGCTTCATGGGGAGGGACTTGGCCTGGAGGCTGTGTGTTCTGAAGGCTTGGAGTAAAAGCCGGCAGGTCTGTGCTTTGCTTTCTGTGGGCCTGGCAGTGGGGCAGGCCACAGCTGCTGGAGGGTGGTCTGTCTGTCTGTCTGAAGTGGCCCATGGCTCCTCCAGAGCCCAGCACTATGGACAGGAGGCTCACACTCCAAGCTGAGTCGTGCCTGGCTTGGCCTCACAGAGCAGAGCCAAGCCCTGGCCCACAGGGAGTTTCTGTGGGCACC